>NW_026585644.1:32082617-32138032 GCF_907164565.1 Psammomys obesus
CTTCCTTCCTTCCTTCCTTCCTTCCTTCCTTCCTTCCTTCCTTCCTTTCTCTCTCTCTCTCTCTTCTGTTTTATTTTATGTGTATGGTGCTCTACCTGCATGCATGTGCAACAAGTACATGACTGTTGCCAATGGAGGTCAGAAGAAGCTGCCAGATCATCTGGAGATGGAGTTAGAGATGACTGTGAATTACCATGTGGGTGCTGTAAACCAAACCTGGGTTCTCCATAAGCACAGCAAGTGCTCTTAACCACAGAGCCATCTTTTTAACCCTAACTCTTAATCTTGAGTATACATCTTTTTTCAGTTTACTTCAAAGAACAGACAGATAAATATCTAGACTTGGGTTTAGTAAACATTTTCCCAAAAATGAATTTAGCATGCCTGTCACTTCAAGGAAAAGAGCTGACAGGACTTGTTGCCAATGTTATTAACATTCACACTCAGCCCTATCTACTGCTCCTGCTCTATTCAGTCTATGAAATCCTGTGGCCCTTGTCTTCTAACTGGGGCCCTAAAATAAACCTATGTGATTAAAGTGACTATGAGTAGTTTCCTTGTAATGAAAGCAGCGCCACACAAACACAGATCTCTGTTATTAGCATAAATCTTGATTGGTAACAATGGAATGCTTTTGTTTTAATGCAAAGAACACTACCTCTTGATCTTTTGGTTTGACATAGTTGGATGGAAAGATTCCAGTTCGATCTCCAATACTTCCTGTCCACCACTCTCCATCTTTCTGGGTCACCAGTATTTCTTCACCTTCAGTGAAAGTCAAATCTCCAGGCTCTACACTTGAGTATGGATAAAGTGCAATATACTCTGTAGGGAACAAGGAAAAGCAAGTGGTTTGGAAGTTAGGAAAACAATGAGACAATAGACATAAAAAAGAAAAGGAGTTAATCTCTAAGAGGTAGGTAGACGTTAATTTAAAAGACCTTGTGCCTTACGGAACCTCAAAGTCTTTAGGTAGAAAACAGAATAAACGCAATTAGTTAATAACTGTCTAGGTGAAGGCTAACCAACTTTATCAAGGGCTTTATTTATTTATCTTTTTCCCAATTTCTGGTACATTGTGAAAGGAAGGATTGTTGCTTATGCTGCAGGGACAATGGGCTGTGCAGCAACAAAAGTAGCAACAGTCAATCCCTTACTTCAGTCTGAGATACAATCTTACTATGTAGCCAGCCTTGGCTGGCCTGGAAATCAGAGATTGCCCAACCCTGCAATACATACATACATACATACATACATACATACATACATACATACATACATACATATATACATACATATACATATACATATATACATATATTTTTTTTTTCTTTTTTCTTTCTAACAACAGACATGCAGTATCTGGACAAATAATGGAATTGAGGCTTAATGTGAGTGTCACTTAGTGTTAATGGAGCCAAAACAATTTTTAAACCTTTTATGTGAAAGACACCCCAATGTGCTGAATGTTCTTTAATTGTTCTGTACAGTTACGGAAACATCAACTTCTACCACAGGGCCCCAGCACCTAGCACAGTGCTTGGCTCCGAGCACATGCTCAGTGACTCTCTGTCAATGAATGACCTCATGGGATAGGTCTGCAGTTTTAGATTATCTTTGATTCTTGTTCCTGTGGTTGCTACTACTTTGAAGAAACGGCAACTGGGTTTTAGAAGTCTTTGGGGTTTTTTCTTTCTATCTTTATGTATATTTGTCAACCTAAAACTTGATCTTTTAGCATAAATAGAGATGATAAAAAACATACTCTTGAGACCCATTTATTCACATTTCCAGAGTCACTCTGCCTAGCTGATTTAATACAACTAAAAGTAATGACAGGGTCCGAATAAATCACAGTGTAGTCACTCCAAGCTCTACCTACTGCTTTTCTACACTCATCTCCTCACACTTGTTCTCCTGTGCAGATGTGGCATTAGCCTCTCTGGTGACCTCGTTTCCTTAAGGTGCATGGATATGCCTTGCCTCATTCTCTTTTCTTTGTAAGAAGCTCTTCCTCATTCTTGGTTAGTGCTAGGATTAAAGGCATTCACCACCACACCTGATTGTTTTTATTTGGGTGTGGTGTTGGTGGGGAGTGAGGGTGTGTATAGACTTGAGTAGGGTGTCTGCAGAGGCCAGAAAGGACTCCAGAGCTGTAGTTACAGGCAGATGTGAGTAGTCTGATATGAGTGCTGGGCACTGAATGCAGGTCTTCTGCAGGATCAGCAAGTGCTCTTAACCACAGAGTTATCACCCCAGGCCCTTGCTGATTCTGCAGCACCATCTCTAAATATGTTCAGTTTTCAGCCATGTAGTTTCTGTGTCTTCAATATTCATATAAAGTAAAGAGGGGCAGGCTTTCTTAATCTTAAAAACATCAAAGAAATAGAAAGAGAAAAGAATAACAAATGTTCAAATAATAACTAAACTAACTCCCGTTTAAAGCAACCTGCCAGGAACTTACCTTCTCCAACTGGATAGGCTGTGGAGGTAGGTTTCTTATTTACAGCAGCGTACAAAGCTTCTGGCCTACCAAACCAAACAGAGAGATAAGACACGTGCATACACAGGAACAGAAGCTCAAGAGAGGTGAGCTAAAGACTACAACAGGGCTAGAAGCATCTACTGCTCTCTCAACTAAACTATTCTCTCTGTCTACAAACCAGGAATATTAGATACAAAATCCTCCTAGACTAAGAGCTCATTATAAACCACTACATTTTGAAATAATTTTAGTAGGACATAGCTTTCATCTCTATAAGGAACTTAACAGACATGTGTATGCTAATAAGTGGGCAGTGTTTTGATAAAGCACATACAGAGACTGTCATGGCTTAACGATAAACAAGACACATATATGAATGTTGTTATTTGATTAGCTTACTATATCTTAAAATATAAAAATTATCCTTTGTCTAAAATCTCATAATAGGTAAAAAGTAATTTGCATGTTAATCTATGATGCTCGTTTCAAAAATTTGGAAGAACTGTCATGTTTAAGATATAGATACCAAGGGGGTGCGGAGGACTCCCCAGGACCTGTGGCTGAATTACAGAGAGGAACAGAAGAAAACTTTATTAAGCTTCATAATGGGACTGCCTTGGTTAATGATAATGTCTCCATTAATGCAGGCTTTGGTTGTTATCTTTTGTGGTTTGTGTTTTGAGACAAGGTCTTCTATGTTGCCCATGCTAGTTTTGAACTTGGAATCCTCCTGCCTGAACTTCCTAAGTTGCTGAACCTACAGCAACCAAGAGGCACGGCCATGCCTATCCTGACTGCAGGCTTTTAAGTAACATGAGTCATCTCTTAGAAAGGATCGGAAATAAAACAGAAGTTTAGGGGAAAAACTGCCTCTAAAACATTTAACCTATTTTTTGCCTAAGCTTTCTTCTCTGTAATATGTTTTATGGATAGTAAAATAATTGCTGTAAAGGCTCTCGCATGAAGATGCCAGATATATACTGTGACTTTTACTTCCAAAATTCCGGGTCAATCTGAGAAGTAAGTCTACATCAGATCCAGATACTAGTAAATAGACACGCAGCACTGAAGTGCCTTACAGTTTGCCTAGTTAACTTTTCATCCAGTCAGAAATCTGAGACAAAGCAGGCTGTTGAGGACAGTGAAACTAGGACATCCATAAGCTTCTTGACCTCCAAGACCAGATCCTCAAGTATTAGCCTGCTCTACTGCAGGCCCCTTCCAGTTACGCCCACAGCTAGCAGTGGCACTTACTTGCCTGTGGTAAGGCAACCTGACACCCTTGCAGACTTACAAGGTAAGTCTAGCTAGATTTTTGGAATTTGGATATTTACAATTTCATTTGTTTACTCATTCTCTCCTGTCCTCATTCATTAAGATGATTCAGTAGTTACTATGTATTAATTTTATAGTAGACATGAAAAAAAAATAGGTCGAAAGTGACAGATTATAGCTTCATGAGGCTTATGACTTAATAAGAAATATGGGTCAAAAAAGTCAATAACTATAAAGACATGTGCTCTGAACAATAGGGAGGTTATATTTAAAGAGCCCGGGGCCCAGGCTTGGGAATGCTCCAGTCTGAAAGGGAGACCTCAGTAAAGAATCCGTTAAATATGGAAAATTTTCAGTGACCAACAGAGAAATACTTCAAGTGAAAGGAGAACTTCTCTAACTAGTCTTATGGTAAAAAGAAAACAAAGGTCTAAAATTTGAGATGGCTAGAATGAAAGATTCTGAACCAGATACAAACGTAAAACAATTTTTCACGACAGGAATCACCCCCAGGATTCAAACCACAGCTTGTGTGGTGAGGACACCAACATCCACACTTCAGTAAATACATAGAGGCACTTACTCTCCTTGCTTTACTTCACTCCCAGGAATGATCTTGACGTAAGATTTGGGGAACCATCCTCTTCCTCCGTGCACTTCCCCAAACCACCAATTTTCTTGCTGCTCCAGGACAGTAATTACATCGTGCTTTGAGAAGTTCAAGTGGTTCTCTTTCTTTGCCGTCCAAGAACAAAGTGCCTGAGCTTTCAGGTTTTCTACAGCCTGCCCCTAGGATACAAAGCCACCAAAACTTAAAAGCTGATCATGGTAATTGTGATTTCTAATTTCTAGCATGTAACAGAGAACATATCAACTTGGTCAATCTATGACCTTAAAATGGCATATGATACTTGGCCTTCTTGAGCATCCCACCATTCAAGGACACTGCATCAGGAATACTGATAAAGTGCAGACTCAAGGATGTAGACATACATCCATGAGATGAAATGAAAAAAGGAGTTACTGCAACTTTTCCCTCCTCCAGCTTCCGATGGCTTCCACCTTATCTTGGTTAACCCAGGAGGAATGGTCACACTCAGCATCTCCCTTGCTGTTTCCTCCTATTCCCCTCACAGGTGAGCTTGGTAATCACTGTCCTGTCTTCTCACTACCTTCTGGTGGTAACACTGAGTCCTGCTCCATAGCCTTCATGCTTTTTCATCACTTTCTTCATACTATTCTCTCCATACTATTCTTTCATCACTTTCTTCTACATCTAAATTCTTGAAGGTGTCATCAACTTGCTTTCTTATGCCATGCCTCAATCCCTTCTGATTTAGGTGCTGTCCTTTGATTTTAGGAGGTTGTCAACACTAATATCAGATCAAAGGTTTCCAAAACCCTTATTGTTCTCAATCTCTTAACATTGCAGACATTACTAAAATCCTTGTAGTTTCTGAAGCTCTCCATTGAGCTCACCTTTTCTCCATTCAACTTTATTTATGATTCCAGTATGACTTTCCTGAATAATCTAATTTATGCCTGTGGTTTTGAAAAACCTATAATTTCAGGATAACTTTACTTTCTGCACTCAAGATGTGCACATCAAAATGCACATTAACTGTTCCCATTGGGTTGTCTTGGTGTGCCTGAAGCTAATCATTTCTAAAACCTAAACCCTCCTCCTGTGCCATCTACCAGGGAATTATGTTACTGTTCTTTCAGTTGTTCATAATATTATTATTTTTTAATATTATTTTTTATAATATTTTAACATTTTAAAAATTTGTGTGAATGTGAGTTCAATGCTCCCAGGGTGTTGAATTCAGGCAGTTGTGAACCACTTGACGTGGGTGCTAGAAAAAAGTCCCCTGGAAGCAGCAGCGCATGCCCTTAGCTGTTGAACCATCTCTCTGGCCTTTGAAAAGAATCTCCGCCTGTCTGTCTGTGTATGTACCTATGCAACAGACAGAGGCTCAAAGGTGTATGGACCCCGGGGCTTGGAGTTACAGGCATCTATAGGACACCCAGTTTGTTCTGTGAGTGCTAGATCAGAATCCTAGTTGTCATAACTGCACAGTGAGTGCTGAGCCATCAGTCCCTGAAGAACTATTTTAACTTCAATTTTCCCTTCACTATCCACATTCAACAGATTATTTTGTGTCAATTCTTAATAGTCTTTCCTTTCCATGTATTTTCTTTTTCAATTTTTCGAGACAGGGTTTCTCTGTGTAGCCTTGACTGTCCTGGAAGATCAGGCTGGCCTTGAACTCAGAGATCTACTTGCTTCTGCCTCCTGAGTGCTGGGATTAAAGACGTACACCACCACATCCAGCGACAAAAGTTATTTTTTATTTGTGTGTGTGTGAGAGAGAGAGAGTGTGTGAAAAAGATTATGTGCCACAGCATGAGTTTGGAGCTAAGAGGACAACTTTTGGCTGGCAGTCCTTGCCTTCCCACCTTGTTTGGGATGAGCTCTTGTTTGTGCTGCTATGCTGCATATTCTACAGACCAGCAGGCCCATGAGCGCCTGGCTAATGGTGTTTCCATATTACTGCATCAAGCTTTCACGTGGATTCTAAAGATATGAATGCTGGGTTGCTGGGCTTGTATACCAGGTACAAGCTTTACCCACTGAACTGTTAACCTGGCCACAGTTTTTAAGTGTAAATCTTTTACATGTGTAAGCTTCTCTCAAAACCTCTTTTGGTTTCTCACTGTCAAAATGTCTAGTGTGTATTAACTACCTCACTAATAACCCTTAAACTCTTACCTGCTTACCTTAAAACGTTAATTGCTGGTTGATAGTTTACTGATTGAGAGAGTGTTTTGCTTATGCAGCTGAGGATAGCCTTAAATACTTTTTATAGTCAAGGCTGGCTTCAAAATCCCAGTCCTTCCACCTCAGCCTCCTAACTGCTGATGGGACACACCAACACCATGCCTGGACCAACCTGACTTCTTCAGCCTTTCCTCAACCTTGTGTAACCTAGCTATATAGAAACAAGTCTTATTCTGCAGACACTGCAGGGTATGAGTATGAGCCCCAGCGACCATCCTCACGTTGATGTTACTAGAAGATTTCCAGGTGTGCTGAAGCCTTGCTTCTGCTGAGGGTCCAACATAAATACTATCCCCTCATGGAGCACGCTCTAATCTCACAGACTATATGAGATGTTCTTCTCCATATGCCCTCAGAACTTTGCAGATACATTGTTTCCTCACACTTCACAATTACACGTATGTATGATTCCTTTATTAGGTTATAAACTACTTAATGGCAGAGGCTTTTTTCTAACACGTTTTTCTTGAATTTCTAGCACGTAATAAAATGCTGGAAATTATAACCATGTACTAAGGATTTCTAAGCAAAGATGAAATCTGTATTTCTGGCTTTACTGTGATGAAGCCTGCCATTCTTTTTAGTAGTATTAATGTATACACCAAACTGGCAAGGTTCCAAGACAAGAAAAACCAATGCCCTTTCCCAGACCAACCCTGAGGGGACTAAAATGTTGAGCAAGTACTTAGAAACCATGTTTCAACTGTACATCACTTATGAATAAGAAGAGATACTGACTGCTACGGACTCTGCTTGAATGAGGGAAGGATGGAAGCCTCTGTATGGAATCCAGAGCAAAGTCGAGAATAAAGCACACAGAGCTACAGATCACATACCTGTCCATGAATGGGAGACACGGATCCAGGGGACACAGTGCGAGTAAAAGCTGACTTTTGCTGCCACGAAGTGTTAACAGTAAGGTTTGAGAAAGACACATTTTGATAATCAGTCACCGATGCTGGTTGATTTGAACAAAGTGGTCTGCAAATGTAAAACTTTAATATCAGTATACTTAATTGTTTAGAACCTCATTAAATACTACCAGTTTTTCCACATCTATTATACACTGTGTTCAAACATGATTTGCACATAAGACGAACTTAGGCACTCTGAGTTCACTTACTAAATTTCAGTATTAACATGTTGGAAGGGCCAGCCCAGACTAAACCTGTGATCAAAATCAGGTGGACACAGCTATGCATTAGTATTCACACATGAGCTACAAGAATTCCATTGTTATCTCCCAACTCACTGGGAAGAAGCTGAGGTAGCAGAGAGAGATACTGTAGGAGGAAGTAAGGCCTTCTTAGGAGACGGAGCTTTTTCACTTGACGGCATTTTTTCTACATAGTTGCACGGAAACCAGCCAAACTTTCCCTGAAAGCTACCATAAAGCCAACCAGGCTCTCCTACGGTTTTTTCATCAACCTATAGAAGAAAAAGAAGAAAAAAGTTCAGTCCTTAGAAATGTATACAATCATAAGAGTGTGGGCTACTGCTTAGTAGTCTCAGATTCAGAATTAAGCCCATTTGAAATAAAAAGGCATTTCCTACAAATTATTAGGTTTCTATTTTCTCATCATGGACAAATTACCTTTTTAAATTTTTACCAAAGTTAATATATGAAGATAGGTATGGTGGTACATACCTTTAATCTCAGCCCTCAGGAAGCAGAGGCAGGAGGATTTCTGTGAGTTTGAGGCCAGCCATAGAACATAGCCTAGAACATAACCAGTTCTAGGCTAGCCTGAGTTACATAGTGAGACACTATCTTCAAAACAAAACAAAAGAAAAACACAAAGTTAATACTAAAAGTAAACTATAACAAAGCAGCATTATACACAGTTACAATGAAAAAATTCTTTCCTTACTCCATGCATTTTTTTTTTTTAAGTGGAACTCCCAAAGTCCTGTTTGGCCTTAAACTTGTGGCAATCCTCCTGCCTATCCTGCCAAGTACAGGGCTTATAGTTCTAAGCTACCATGCCTATCTTCAAATATTATTTATAGTGTTACTTCTTGGAGTTTTTTTTTCAGTCTTTAGATATTATCTATTGGGTTTTGGTTATAAAAATAAATATTCGCCTCTATTTCACTGTATTCTTACTCAATTAATATTGATATATAATTTTTATTAAAGTACAATTAACATGTATGTTTTAGCTATATAAACCTCTCATACCCGACTTACACAGTAGTCTGCTGATTACATTTCCTTTCTTGTAAACTTTCAATATCCTACAGTTAGTCATTTTTGCAGGGTCTAGCTGAACTGGGAAACCTCTGGATACTATGTTCTAAGTGGCAAAAACCAATTTCTTTTTTCCTTTAAACATTTTTCCCTTTAGTGTAAGAGCCTCCAACCTCACCATGCCTCCTGCTCTTCTTCCTGGTTACTACCTTAAACACTGATGGCACCTCAAACTTTACAGTCAGTGTCCCTGCCTCATGCTATATACTTCCTGAAAAGGCCCATCTGCTCCTAAAATTTGGTCAATGCTCTTACAGAATACTGTATTTTCAAGCTCTAATCTCAGGATGGACTTCTTTACCCAAAGGGGCAGTCTTATACTTCTAACTCTTTGCATGAGATCTTTACCTAGACATTGGCTGGGAACATCCACCTCAAGTCTAAAGATTGAGCCCCTCTCCCTGGTCCTAGGCCTAAGCTCTCCAGATTGGTCTTCTTCTTCTTCTTCTTCCTTTTTTTTTATACTTATGGTTGTGAGCCTAGCCTTTAAGAGTTGAGACATCTTCTAGCTCTCTTCTTTTTTTAATGGTGAAAAAAAAAAATGTATATTTAAAACTAGCCAGCTGGACTCAGTTTAGATGATCCCAGTCCTGTTGGCAACATCCAGAGCATCATAAATCAAGAGCCAACCGAACATATGCCTTCTTCTCTGTCAGGCCTTATCAAGGTATTAACTTTGGCCACATCATGTCAGAGTTTCTTTGCAGCCTGTTTGATCTGGTGCTTCTTGGCCGTGATGTCCACAATGAACATAAGTATGCTATTGTCTTCTGTCTTCTTCACAGCTGACTCAGTGGTCAAAGGAATTTGATGGTGGCATTGTGGTCAAGCTTGTTTCTCCTGGAGTACTCTTTTCAGAGTATCTGCGCTGCCTCCAGAGACACAGGGTCTTGCGACAGCAGAAGGTGGGTGACATAAGGATCTCCTGTTTGTGGCTGAGGATGCACTTCAGTGCTGCCTTCCTGGCTTTCAAGGCCTTAGCTTTCACTTGGGGTTTGGGAGGGACAGGACCTTCCTTCTTTGATTTTGGAGCCATTTTTAATTATTATTATTCTTATCATCAAAAGCTTAAGCCCTTCTAAACAAAAATCTGTGGCTCTTATCTCTATTATATAACTGTAGCCAAATGGTTGATTTTGTCACTAAAACAGCTCTTTTTTATAAAATTCCATGTTCAATAAGTAATAGCAGCCTTTTTATATAATATCAATTATTATAATCTTTACTCACATACAGATTTGGTTAAACTGCTCCAACTCAAACTGGTGTTCTCCCATATAAGCTGTTGTAACCAACATGATCAGACTGTATTAGTTATATACTGTCATAATCAGCATTTTTCTTCTAGTTGTGTGTGACTCTTTATCAACTCCATTTAGCACAGTACACATCTGCTTACATCAATGAATAAGTGAATATGCCAACCATCTCTCATCGCTAGTTTCTATACCTTTCCACAACATACTTTTTTTTCCTGACAATGTTACATTCATCAAATCATACAGTTTCCACTAGATTTTTAAAATTAATTTCTAAAGTTAACATACAAAGTAGTAGGTTTTATCATTGTATTGTCATGCATGTATGTCATTTGCTGGATTCTAATTAATTTCCATCCTCTACGCTCTGTGCTCTTCGCACCTCTATTGGTTCCTTTCCTCCAAAAATTTTTAAAAACAGCTGTTTGAGATGTAATTAATATAAATTTATATTAAAGGTGCTAATGTAATGTTTTGGTTTATTTATATGCCTTTGATAAACCACAACAGCCAAGATTATAAGGTGCCCATCACCTCCAGTTTCCTCTTGCTTCACTCTAAGTTCTTTTTCCTGGTTCACTATACCTTTAGCTTGCATTTTCTATGGATAAAATCTTATAATATTTTTTGTTTTGTTTGTCTCCTATATGTAAAGTAACTATTTTTAGATCCATCTATGTTGGAATATGAGTATCATTCCTCCTTATTGGAAGTTATTTGTTCATGCTTTTGCTAATAATGGACATCTGAATTGTTTCAAGTGTTTAGCTATTCCGAACAAGGATGCTTTGGGCACTTGCGTTCACATGGACATGTGCTTTCTATTCTCTGAGTGTACTTAAGAGTATAATGAATAGGTAGGTCATAGTTATTTTTTGTTTTAATCATGGCTTATTGAGTATTACCTTGATATCATTTAGGTACTAAAATCCCAGTGGGTGACTTTTAAAGCCTGTGCTTTTCCAATATATATTACTTTTATCAGCATGATTCCTATGTATTTTTTTTTTCATCTGTCTCATGTGTATTATGATAATACAACAAAGATTGTTCCAAGAAACAAAGGCTCAAATCCAGTCAGGATTATAGAATTTAACTTTACCTCTTTTAACAGTTTTTAGAAAATAATTAGCCCCTCAAAATCCTACAGTTCACTTATTAAAACATCTCAAGTGGTACCATCTTTTATGATATGAACTTATATGGCAGAATAGAAAGAACACTGGACTCAGAACCAAAAGACATATACTTTCCTTCCACTCTGTCACTGGCTGGCTGACAATTATAATTGTCTGAATGTAAGTTTTCTTTAGTGGTAGTATTATGGTAGTAATTATTGCCCTGTGCAGCTCTGAGTGACAAAAACATTTTTAGAAGTATATAAAAATCAGAGCTAATATTATAGAAAATACAGCACAATGTATTGTGATTAGCTTACTCATGAGCAAAAAAGGCTTCTTTTCTTACCTGAATTACATCCCCAGAATTGAAACTCATCTCATCATGGTTCCTTGCTTCAAAGGGATACAAAGCTCTATAATTCACCAAAACACTAGCTGTCTCACCTGAAGAAAAGATAATTCTCATAATTTGCTATTTTTGAGTATACACATCTTTATTATGACTCAATAAAGAGCTCCTAAAATCTAAAAGAAAAAAGGAGCATCAAACAGTATAATGAAAATCTGCTTGATTTAGTCTTGTTAGGATCCAAATATCTTGACTCATCATAGAGTCAATATAAAGCAAAGAAGAATGTTCATCTTAAGTGAGGAAGGGTGCAGCTAACAAAGTGATGCCTCACAGACTGACATGTGCACACGGATCCAAGGGACGGTGTGGGAGTCAGGCAGACCAAGCCATGTGTGGTGGAAGACATTGAAGCAGGGAGAGAGACATGGTTAAATCTGTGGAGGTGAGACTGGAACAGAGAAGTGATGTATACAGGGGAAGTCACAAATGAGACTAGGGAGTGTAAAGTATTGGATGAAGAAACATCTATAGATTTACTAGTTTGTTCTAAAGGGAAAACAGAAGGACTCACAGATATATTGGACTTGGTAAGTTGGTAACTATTTTGTTAAAAATCTGAACACACTGCATGCGTCATTATTATGGATCCAAAAGTCTACTCATCTAAAGCAGATGTACTACTGAAGCTAGGAATGGACTCTAAGCTGTAAAAGGAAACATGTCTTCCGAGAAAAGGTTGATGTGACAAAAGACATATTTTTATTGCTGCTTCACTCAAATGAGTAGGTCAGCTGTACTGGCTAAGTAACGTAAACATTTAAGATTACATCAACCCAAAGCGTAGCAGATCTTTCATGTTAGTCAGTTAAACTGTCCTCTTTGTCTTAAGTAAGGTTTCTACCCTCAGTCAGTTCTCATGTATCTATACACTCTTCACCCACATTTACGATGAGTATCTTTCTGTTTATTACTTTTATTTCATTTGCTCTCAGCAGATCTACCCGTATTCTTACTTTGCTTTGCTTCAGCTTTTCGTTCCTCTTCTTGAGTTTTCTCCTGTGATTTTTCTTCCTGAAGCCGCTTTTGTTTTTCTTCTTCTTCCTTTCTAATACTTTCTCTCCACAAGTTTTCTTTCCCTTGCTTTGCTTTCCTTTAAATAAGAGAAACGAAGTTTACATAATATCTGAATACGTGGAACACCCAAACCGAAACAAACTAGCGTGCATACTGGAAGATCCGGTTCCCATTGGCTGAAGAACCAGCAAGGGAGTGGTGAGGGATGGGGAAAGAGGGGTTGAGGCATGGGGAAGGGGAAACCAGTTATCCAAAGAGAAACCTTTGACTGAGGTGAGCTGGAAAGCACAAATGACAACATTCCAGACTTCAAACTCCCTCTAAACTCCAGAAAAAAGGAGGAAGAGAACTATTACAGCAAATCTAAAACTTCTTTCTGTCTGGACTCTCCATAGATCCTCCCTGTGGCTTGTACTCCCTAAGCCTTAGACTAAGAGAGACTGCAGACAGACAGAACCGTTGGACCAGCTTTCTTTCAATGTTTTCAAACCCTTCAACCTCTGTCCCATCACAGCATGCTTCCTCTAGAAGTTTTACACAACTTTGAGTGAAATTTGCATTCAGGATAATGAACCAGGAAAATGAAGTATAAAGCAGTTTAAGAGCCTTCTAAGTTTTTAATTACCCAGAATTTTTAAATTTCTTCAGCAATTAAGGAATAGAGACCTCAAAATAAGCCAAAGTTTCCACTTTGATGGGGTGCAATCCCAGAGATGTATCTAGCCACAATCTCTGCTATTCTGACAGAGCTGAGGTTTGGGGAAGATACTAAATGTAGTAGTGACAACTCTTTCTCTGAATGTGGTCATAAAAATGTATGTGAGAGAACTATAATATATATTAGTTCCAATACTCAACTGTCATATGTCATAGAAACATGGCTAGAAGTGAGGGAAAATGCTGCTGTCTAGGAGAATGTAAAGACTTTTGGTGTGATAATAAGAAAAGTTACCTTTCTAGAAGCATTTTCTCCAACCCACAGCCGTGACTTAATGCCCTAAATGGGGACTCGATATGAGGGTGTGACTACAAAGCCAGGGATGACCTACTGACCTTATTTGATTACCACATTATCATAAACAACTCCAGAAAACTCATTAAACTCTGGTAAGTCATCTTAGGCAAGCAAGTGAATAAAAAGCTAGTCCAGAAACAGGTGATACCTACTCTACAATGTGAAGCCCTAACTATTACTAATAGCTTGGAAGAAGAAGAGGAACGCACCTAGGCAAATGGCCAAAACTCAGGCTGTAGCAATAACATAATACTCTGAACTGAGAAGATCCTACAATACTTGTATTATCTTTGGTTTCTTTGGTTTACTACAGTAAGACAAAATGTACAAAGGTGAACAAAATGAGAATATGTATTACTAATAAGAATTCTAAGCCTGTAAGGAACTGTGAGATGCATGTATCAACAGAAAACTCTTATCCAATGACTGTGTGACCATTGCTTTGATCCCCTGTGCAGTGTGTTAAATGGCACAACGTCAGTGTGAAGTGAAGAGCTTCACTGTCTCTATTTCTATATTATTGTTTTTAAAAATGCAGGTGTATGCTCATGCTGATATGTGTGTGTGTGTGCTCATGGTATTATGTATGCGCTTATGCCCTTATATGTGCTAATGCATTTATGTGTATGTATTCATGCATGCATGTATGTCTACTCATGCATGTATATGCACAAATGCTCATTTATGTATGTGTGTGCTCATGCTTGTATGTGTATGTGCTCATGCATGTATGTGTTCAGGTGCTTATGCCTGTATGTATGCATGTAGGAGCCAGAGGACAACTTCAGGTGTCATACTCAAAAACCCTGTCCACTTCCTTTAAGCCAAAGTCATTCATTGGCCTGGAAATCACCAATTAGGCTAGATTGGCTGGCCAGTGAGTTGGAACTATGTGCCACCACACTTTTACCTAAACTATGGGGATCAAATTTGAATCATTATACTTTCAAGGCAAGCCCTTTACTGACTGAGGCCCTCCCTTCTGCATTATTTTATGCTCTCTGGCTAGGAGGCCATGGATATAGGTACCTCGAATGATGGAAAGCTCTTTAACTGTGTGACCCCACAACTACATAAATGAGGAATCCAGGAGGAGGAGGAATCCTGGGTGGATTTGCATCACTCCACAAACAAGCCTGGCAGTGGTCGTTAAGGACGGAGGCTAAGCAGGGATATGATTCTTACCTCCACAGTGTCTGTTAGCTACTCTACAGATGTTAGCATCTGCTCTTTACTAGGGAAGAGAATTACTGACTCATTAATACTTGTTTACTAGTTACACTAATTTCTGACACTGGAGAACTTGGGAGAAACAAAAGATTTTACTGACAAAAGTAAAAAAACAAAAAAGCCCCAAACAAGCTACATACAGCTTCTAAGGGAAAGGTCTATGTGTCAGATGTCCTGGCCCTCTTCCCTCTGCTCTAAATGGAGATATTCGATATATCTCAGTGGCAAACACAAAACTGCATCGGCAGCATGTGATAGTCTCTTTAAAAAGTAAAATCATTTTATGTTTTTTTAAATGATCTTCCAATGAACAACAGACTTATTAGCAAGATAGAGAACTAATGAGGGTTTATTATGTGTAATGTGAAAGCTATACGTGATTCTAGCTGCATTATTTGTTTAGAGACTACAATTATCGATGAGGTAAAGGGTAATTTTTGTTTTTCAAATAGAGAAACCAAGGTTTAGAAAGATAAATGGTCTGCTTGCTAGGGTTCCTCAGAGAGTAAGGGGAAGACCAAGAATCCCAATCCAGATCTGACTCCCACATCCTTTTCTTTTACTAATAAGCCATATACTTGATTAATGAAAACTCAATACCTAAAAGGAGAATTGAATTAATAAAAGTTAGAATCTGATTAGTATGTAAATTTTCATAAAAAAGCAATATGCAACAAAGCTAAATTTTATTTATTTATTTAGAGAGAAGGTTTCTATGTGTAGCAGTGGCTGTCCTGGAACTTGCTCTGTAGACCAGGCTGGCCTATATATAACTCATAGAGATCCTGTCTCTACCTGAGTACTGGGATTAAAGGCATGTGCCACCACTGCCCAGCAGAATTTTAATAGCAATATAGTACAATACATTCATATAATAATAATATAGTATAATACAAGGTTATTTTAATTACCTTGCAGCCTCATCTTCCAGTTTCTTTTTCTGAATTTGCTCTAATCTTTTTCTTTCAATTTCCTTCAATTTGTCACGTTTGATTTTATGAAGTTGTTCAAGGGCTAACTGTTGTGTATTATAGCTTTCTCTTAGTTCCTAAGGATAAAATACAAGTAAGTCAACACTTAAATATTTTAATCATACTTAATAATGTAGCATTTGCATTAAAAATTACTAAGACAAGTATAGTTAAAAGATTTAAAAGTTTAAAAGATCTATTTAAATAATATAAGTCTTAAAATACAATAAGTACTTCATGCATCTACTAAGAAAATACATGCTAAATTCACCTATTTTCACAGCAGTTCATATAGAACATAAAAATTTAATAAACCAATTATCTGAAGTGTTATTTTTAATAGAAATGCAATTCATTAAAATAAGAAAAAAATTGCTTATGATAACATTTAAAGAAAAATTTTTGTGAAGTGTATATGTGTAGGGATATGTGTGTGTGTGTGTGTGTGTGTGTGGTGTAGGCCAGAGGCCTACGTCAACCTTGGATATCATTTCTCAGGCACCAAATTCCTTGCTTTTTCAATAGAATCTCTCATTGGCCTGAAACTTGCCTAGTAGTTTGGGCTGGCTGGCTATGGAGCCTCAAGGATCTGTCTGTCTCAGTGCTGGGATCACAAGTATACACAAAGGCCTTTTTTTTTTTTTTTTTTTTTTCACATGTGGGTTTTGCAGGTCTCAGTGTTCCTAGTATTTCCATTCAGAAGCAATCATTTCTCTTGGTATAAACAATCACAGAACTTTATTTCCCTTCTCAGAATGACTAGTCAAAAGAACATACATATGATCCAAGCTGGGTCAGAACTTTTTCCTGAATACAGGTATCTTGATTAGGTAAAGAGAAACTTCCCTGGCTCATTAAACTGAGATAAACTAAATCTGGCTCCCTTACTATTAAGTGATACCAGGAGTGACAGGAATGAAGTCCATATAAAGCAGAGAAGTAAAGATGAGAGACAGAGGTAGAGAAGAGGACTAGAGAAACCCAGTCTTCAACTCCATTGCTCAGTGTTGTAGGAATGCCCTTTTCCAGCTGCCATCCTTCCACTCACTCATCGTGGTATCCTTTCAACAGCCACCACTTTGAATTGGTTTTCTTTCCCTTGGAATCTACAGAATAATTAACAAGAGTAGGAAAAAAAGGAAACAAACAAACAAACAAACAGACAGACAAAAAGAAAACAAATTTGAAGGAAAGATAAAACTAACAACAACCAACTAATTAGCCAAAAACAACAAACAAACAAACAAACAAACAAACAAAGAGAAAGAAAAGAAAATAAAGGGGAAAACCTTAACATAATGAAAAAAAAATAATAGCAAATGAGGGAGCTAGATAATATCTGAACATAGTTTTTTTGTTGTTGTTTTGTTTTTAGTGTATGATGTCTTCTCACCATTCTAGTCACAAAACTCTAAACCCAAACCAGGCCAACCTCTATATTTCCAGACTGTAGCTAAGCCACAGGTAAACTGACTGAGCTATATACCTGGCCGAAGGGTGGTGTGGTGACTGAGACTGTCCAAGTGTCTGGGACTTACACAAATGCTGTACACAGCTTAGTCTCACACAGGGCTTAGCTTCCAAGATTTTACTTGTTATTTTTGCCTCTAAATTCAACTGAAAAGCAAAAGACCATGATGGTTATATGCAGAAGCAGGCTGGTTTAATGTTAAGAAGCATGCCTCTAGGAGAAGTCCACAGAAGTGTGAGGAAGGTTCTGTCAATAATCTCAGCAAAGTTCGGTTTCCTTATCTGAATGCGTCTCACAGAACTGCTATGTGGGTAAAATGAATTAACTCAGGGAAAGTGCTTACAGTATTGCATGCCACATACTTAGATTCTCAGTAAATATTAGCTATTGTTAGTGGCAGGAGCCAGGACTAAGAGAATATTACATCTTGAGGGAGTATAAAGAGCAACCAACTAATGTCTGATCTTAACCTGTGTGACATTAGCTCTCCAACTCGTCCTTTAAGATTGAGCTGCAATTACTTTGCAGGAAGGTTTTATTTCAAGCCCCGAGTCCTTGAATGGTTCTTCTTCCAATGGCTGACCCAGGGCAAGAAGTCTAATAACTGGGGTCTGAGTAATTCTTACAGTTTCAAGTTCTGCCAAAAACTAGGAAGTTGAATAGATATAAAACTACTTGTTTACATGTACTGGAACACTGTCAAGGCACCGGAGATGTTAAGAGCCTGGAGAGAGGAAACCAGAGAGGCTGAGAAAGACACCTGACACCCAGCATTTTCTCCTTCCAGGCATGCATCCAAACTGAGAAGCTGAGAGAAAGAAAGCAGGGGCTATGGAGCTAAGCAGAACATCCACCTCTGGGTGCCAGAGAGCTACAGTCTGTGCCCAGCATTGTATGGAACACAGTAGCTGAGAACATACATCTGATCTACAAGTGTGAGGCATGGAGAGCTAACTGGGAATGGCATGGGCTTTTGAAACCTCAAAGCCTACCTCCAGTGACACACCTCCTCTAAGATGGACACACATCCTAATCCTTCCCAAACTGTCCTACCAACTGAGGACCAAGTATTTAAATATAGGAACCTATGAGGGCCATTCTCATTCAAACCACCACAGAGGTATAGCAGTCCCACTTTCAATCAGCTCAGCCAGTAATTGAATTAAGGTAATTTGTTCTATTTTGTTTGCCAGAAGCAAAAGAAAATTGCCGCTGGAATGAAGATGAGCTCGTTTATCAAATTACAAATGAATATCCAAATTATTTCTGTGCTTTTTTTTTTTTTCATGTAAAAAGCTTGGGTGGAATTTAACAAAAAAAATTATGAAGTGTACCAAAAGTCAATGAACTAAGAAAAAGGGCTGGAGAGATGTCTCAGCAGTTAAGGCTGCTCTTCCAGAAGACTCAGGTTTGACTCCCAGCACCTACACAACAGCTCACAATCATGTGCAACTCCAGTTGCAGAGGATCTAATACCCTCTTCTGGACTCTGCAGGCACTGGGCATATACATAGAGTATATACATTAGCAAATTAACATTGACACTAAATAAATCAAGGATGCAAATTATGACCTGAGGATACCCACTACCAGAAAAATAAAAGAAGGCATAATAAGTTTACAGGGAAGGAAGAAGTAGAGCTCAACAAAAATAATGCTCAGTTGCCATCCTTCCCTGAAGGAACTACAGACAGTTAATGGTTGCTGCGGCAGGGTGGGTGTAGCCATTGTTAAACTGCCATAGCTTAAGTAAATAACTCCCCACCCATGCTCAGGCAGAGTACTAATTAAATGAACGAGGCTTTTAAAAGCACAAGGTGGAAGAAGACTTTTTAGTAAAGATAAAAAGGATGATCGTGGGGAGCTATGCTCAAAGTACATTAATATATGTCCATGAAACTATAAACAAACAAATAAATGTACTAAAAAAGGCCAAGATAAGAAAAAGAAACACAAAATAAATAAGAGAAGGGAAAAAAAAATACATTTTTTCAGTCCAAATTTATCAGTAAATATATTAAACAGACCAACTACTCTGATTAAATATTAAGTTGAAATTATAAACCATAACTATGTTACTTAAAAGATAAAATGTGAATGAAGGTCAGCACAGTTAGACTACTATATCAGGAAATGTTATCTTTGAAAAAGTTTGTATGTGTATGCGTGCATGCTCCTGTACATATGCATGAACACAGGCTTGCAGGCAGATGGCAGCCTTGACTGTTTCCTCAGGACGTTCTACTTTAGTTTTGAGCCAGAGCCTCTCTGGGACCTGGGGCTCACCAATTAGGATATGCTGGCTAGCCAGACTGCCCCAGGGATAACCCTGTGTCTGCCTCCCCTCCCACACTGTATCTCTTACTTCCTTCACGGGGAGTATAAGCATACCACCATGATCAGACTTTTCTGTGGCTAGCTGGGATTGAATTTGGGTTTTCATGCTTGCATAACTGGCACTTTGCCAAGTGAGCTATGTCCCCAACGTGGCCTAGGATTTGCAGCCCTCCTGTCCAATCTGAGATTACAGGTTGAAAAACTAGTCCTTAAGGCAAGAAGCATCTCTAGAGGGGACATCATGACAAATGGACCCATGCACCAGTACACTACAACAATTGTAAATCTACTCACACTAGCAACATAGCTTCAAGATCTGTAAGTAACAAAGTAACAGAATTTAAAAAGACAGATACTCATCAAAGTGGAGCATCCTATCATCCCAGCCTCTATATCTGAGCGATAAAAGCAGACAGGAAATGAGCACATCAAACCACTTTGCCTTCACACTGGGGCAACAGCTTTTAACTCGAGGACCAATGCACGTCTAAGGTTTTAAAAATATTTTTAGTAGAGTACAGAATTCCATGACATGGCCAGGAACAAAACTGATTTTTATTTTCACTATTTATTTATCTATGTATCTATGTATCTATGTATCTATGTATCTATGTATCTATCTATCTATCTATCTATCTATCTATTTATTTATTTATTTTCTATCTAAAATCCAGCATTTCCATTAATGTCAAGTGAAAGCAATAAACCACCATGATATTACTCATATTTATGACGTTTTTCAAAAGCAAACTGAATATGGTTACTATATATTACTATATAAAAAATATAGTTCTAGATTACTTGATATCTTGACTTAAAGATGGTATACCTGTCACTAGATTTTATTTACTTCATAAACATAGAATCACATATACTTGAACTTCTATATTTGATAACTTATTAAAAATATATTTGGTAGTATTGGGACTTAGAACTAGGGCTAAGTGCATGTTAGGCAAGTGCTCTAACACTGAGTTACAGCCCAGCCCCTCATGTAAAATACTGTGAGATGAACTCTAGAGAGGAGTCCACAGCATAAACATGGATAAGATGCTTTGCTTCAGAAATCAAAGTTCCTATCACATGCATGGCAGCATTTCTACATTTCCTGCTACTATACCTCATCTTGGAGAGAAGATGTAAACCTGACACCCAAATTACCCCTTGTACCTGGAGGGTACCACTAACAATTCTGGTATTGGCAGATTCTGTTTTCCTTCTGTGGAAAAGCACTGCTTCAGTTACTATGGAGAGTCAATGTGATGCTTTTTATCACATTAGGCATTTAAGTGTAATTCTGTGCAACTCTTTCCCTGATAAGAACAACAAAATTATTTGTATAGCACATGGGGTTCACAAAGTATCCCACTTTGTGTCTGTGTGTGTATGCTATTTCATCATCACCTGTTGATCACCAGGTCATCGATTCTCATTTATTCAGTTCTCATATTATTCTTTGACCTCTGTACTGATGGTTCAGTCAAAACCTAACTCTGAGGTCAAACCTTTTAAATGCTTCTTAATGGGACTACTCCTACTAGTATGCCTTGAGTTCTATTATCATTAAAACAAGAACAACCACTGGCTACATATCCTATTCTTCACACATAAGCCTCTGAGCCTTTGCCACTTCAAGGGTTGCTCAGCTTCATTGAGACCCTCACTCTGTTGACGTTATCATTCCTTTTCTTCATCAGCACCTCTTCCTCTGTGGTCCTTTTATACCCAGTCCCTATTTCAGAGCTTATCTTTATCATAAATCTCACGTTAAGATTTATAACTTCCCTTCCCTTCCATCTTGGCCTGCTAAAATCCCAAACCTATATGATGCCAAGAACCTATTTCACTAGCCATCTCTGTGCTTATATCTAAGCAGCTGCAAATTACTGAAGGAAAATTATATAATTAGGCATGCAGTCTTCAACTTAAACTCATGACCTGGAATGAAATAGGCATTTAACATTGCTCAACACATTGTTTTCTTCTCTCATGCTTGTACTCACCCACTCTCGCCCACAAGGCATCTACTTTAGGCTGATGTCTCTCTCTCTCTCTCTCTGTCTTGAATATCCCATACACTCTTTTCCCTAAAAACCCACCGACAATTAGAACTCCTGCTGATCTATCCAGCATCTGAAAATTTTCTCTTAAAAGAAATTCTTTAATCTATGCTCTGGATTTTTTTCTTTTTATAAATCTTCCTTCTTTTTTTGGGGTGTATGTGCATATACATGTGTAGGCCAGAGTTCAACATCAAATGTCTTCCTCAATTGTTTTCCCCTTATTTTTTATTTTTAAATTTAATTCAATTGTTTGTTTGTTTTTCTGCCAAGACAGTGTTTCTCTGTGTAGCCTTGGCTGGCCTTGAACTCACAAAGATCCACCTGCCTCTGCCTCCCAGAGTAGTTACAGGTGTGTGCCACCATGCCTGGCTATTTTTTTATTTTTTATTTTTTTGAGACAAGGTTTCTCTGTGTAGCCCTGGCTGTCCTGGAACTCACTCTGTAGACCAGGCTGGCCATGAACTCACAAAGATCCGAATGTCTCTGCCTCCCTAGTGCTAGGATTAAAAGTGTGTGCCACCACTGCCCAGCCCCCACCTTACTTTTAATGCTTTTATTTATTCTTTGAAAAAATTTCACCCTCCCCCAACTCCTCCCCTAACTCCCTACCCACCCAACTTCTCTTTCAGTTCTCCTTCTGTTTTAAAAACCAAAGCAAACAAACACCCTATAGAGTCCAGTTTGTGTTGGCTGACTACACCCAGGCATGGGGCCTGCCCTGCTACAGGCAGGTTGACACAGCATCCACCTTATTTTGGGGGCAGGGTCTTTTAGTCTCCCTAGCACTGGGATCACAAGGGTGTGCCACATCTGGCTTTTTTACATAGGCCCTATGCATGGCAGACATTTAACCAGGGGCTGTGATTTATCAATTATCATACTTATTTATAATCAGCCTCCATCTCTTCCTCTCGCATCCTCTCTGTTGTCTCCTTTGAGTTTTCTTTTGTCCCTTCGTTTAATACCTGTCAGCCTCATGCCTTCTTACTCTCTTTATAGAGTTGCTCATAGACATTTAAACACGTCTTCATTCCACTGCTGACCCACTGCACCCAGCTTCTGCTTACTGCTCAACTGAAATGGCACTTTTAGGAGCCCTCGGAGGAGATACCAGAGTCAATGGAATTTCTCAGCACTGCGTTAAGTGAACCCTCTGAATCACCTTACAGCAATGAACACAAAGATTTCTTTTCTTGCACCCTGTAACCTCAGTCAAGTTTCCTAACCACTGACTTACAGATTTCATACCCCTTTAGTGTCCGAAATCGCCTCTGATGAAAGTATCAATAAGCAGTGAAAAACCAGAAGGCAGGAAGCAGAAGGAAGAAAGTAAAGCAATACAGAATAGTCTGCTGGCCTGTAGAGAATCAATGCTGACTGGAAGAATCAGACTATTCTGTGCTGAGTACAGTCCACAAATCTGCACTGAACCTTATTTTACCATGAAAAAAACTCACACTTCAGTCTCTATAAAATTCTAAGACCAGATAACCTGGTCAGTTATGTTCTAATCCTATAGATCAACATTTGGGTCCCTGCTGCTGCTACCTTTGCAATCTGCCTTACCTTTTCAAGGAGCTGGGGTGTAGTTACTGTGGAATATATGTGGAACCTCCTATTGCATACATTTTAGCACTGAGTAGTGGGGTAGGCAAGCGATTAACATAAATCACTTTTCTTTGAACTACATTAAAGAAGAAATTCACTGAATATTTTTGAATAGTCTGTGTATTACACAGGACAAAACGTATGATTTACACATATTAATTTTTACTTCAAGTGCAAGTATGTCAGAATACCTAGCCTGGTAAGTAATGATACCCTAGCATTACTGATTCTTTAAATTTTCCCTATGGTCGAACTAGGAAGCAGCCTGGTGTACACGAGGCATGAACCTGCCCTAGACTGCAGCAAGTAAAAACTTAGGCAATGGCTTTAAGGGATATGGGTAATTTAATCTCACATTCCCTTAGTTTTCTCCTGAATCACGCCACTAGTTAACCCAGTTCACAGGGAAAATGTAAGGGAACTAGTTGGGTTCCTCTTGAAGGAAAGCAATGTGGACAGTTTTCCTGATTTCAGGCATTTGACTCAAACAGGCAATTAGACAGCAGAAGGATATTAGAGCAAACAGAAGGAAAAAAAGGTTTTATTGTATACGTTATTCCAAACAAAGACAATCAGATAAAAGCAAAGAATGATCCAGTTTAAAAAAAAAAAAAAACAGTAAAGTAACTTAAAAAAAAAAAAGAAGCTAGATATTAGAAAATAACCTTAAGTAAGAGGAAGAGGTTGTTGAGACAGCTTAGCAGAGACAAAAGGCACTGAAGAAGAGAGTCATCCATATTCCCACACTGTAAGATAAGGCAGACAAAAGGCCAGTTAAACTGTGTACAGATTTTAAAAAATAATATAAGGAAGGTAACTTGACTGGCTTATTTGACCACCAATGACAAATGATCATGTTACAACTTTTCTAAAGACTCTACCTTTGTGAAATGGATATTATCAGCATTATTCTCAACTTATGTGCTTAACTGAAACCACCATGATGCCTTTTCTTTACCATGCTGTTTATTCTGCAATTGTTGCTAATGTTACTCTAAGTCAACAAGATAAAAACCATATGAAGAAACAGCTTTCTTAATTACTATATAACACTGCATGCTTTGATAATGTTATGCATAGTTAGCAAAGGATGAACTGAGACTACTTCCACAGTAGAATGAAGTGCCATTTGTCTAGTGATTAGCTTTTATTACCTCTAGTCACAGCTTCAGTATCCAACTAATATTTTATTATCTCCATTCATATAGTTTCACTATTCAATTACCAGTGCCCCATAGAGAAAACATTGTGTTTGGGCATTGGCTCTGCCACAGCAGCAAACAATGAATCATGAACCATGAGCTTTACTTTTTGTATGAAGTTAATAGTTTCAGACTCACTTTATATTTCACTAAGTATTTTGTTGTTTCTCAAAGATTAATTATATTCGAGCAAAGAGACAAACAAACAAGAAAAAGAATTTAGTATGTTAGAAGAAGATCTACCATCAGAGCAATTTTGAAATTTCCCTGTTCACTCCTCCTCCCCCTTTTGAGACAGGGGCTCATGTAGCCCAGAATGGTCTTAAATTCTCTAGGTTGCTGAGAAATGACCTTGAATTCTGATCCTTATGTGTCACCCTCCAACGTCTGGGATTTACAGGTATGCACTATCATGCCTAGCCTGTTTTCTATTCAGAATGCTTTTGAAGTCCTGACAACGGCAGTTGTTTTTGAGGAGCATATAGTCATCAAAATCTGGAAACTTTGGGGAAAATATTTAATCTTATGACACAATATTTACTAAATTTTAGAAAACATTAACAACAATTTTATGGTTTTAGTAGTTGTGGTATAATCAATTATAAAAATGTAATACATGTGCTAACAGTAGCTTTTAAAGCAAGAAGCAGCTATAAAGACATGAGGATAATAGAAGATAAATACCTTCAGTTGATTGTTAAATGAATCCATTTCTGAAAGCTTAGATGCAGTTTCTTTTTCAAGAGCATCTAATTGTTCTTTAAGTCTTTGGCATAATTCTTCCTTTTCCAATGATTTTTTATGAAGTAAACTGATCCCTGAATCTGAAATACAAAAATATCAAGTCAGTTCACATTTGGCAGAAGTTCATGTCCTTTCCTGTCTGGTCAAAACGATGTAACTAAAGAAACACAAAATGTATACATTATTACATAGGTGAGTAGAAAAGACACTACTTTTAATTCCCATATAATATCTTGTAAAGGTCCTCAAAGGAAATGGATATAAGAATTGGTTCTAACTGAAAACCTCCACATCAGAAAAGGTGTTTTACCAAATGCAATGGGCATGATAGCATCTACTTCATTAAATGAGGTGAATATAAATCCGTGGCAAAAAGTGTGACTCAGAGTAAGTACTCAGTTAACAGGACGTGCTGTTAAAATAGTTTTGTACATACCCATAATGAGCTCAAGAACAAAGGATCACTCACAGCAAGGACCCAATAAGCATTATTAACAGGATTATTTAATAACACATGTTAAGAGATAAAAAGAGAGGGCTTGCTGTACATGATTTTTTTTTAAATTTACACAAGGATTAAGAAACTAGGTATAAAGATAGTTTTACCTTAAAATGAAGTAATAACACTACCATCTAAATTCATATCCTAAAATTTTGTATTTTTAGGGTATAGAAATCAAGTATAGAATTTGAATAAAATTTAACATATAGAGCAAAAAGCTAAGTCCTCCCACATCTGAAACCCTAACTTCTCCTTTTAAGCATTTGTTATGAATGAATGTACACTTACATATATGTCTATTCATTTAACTTTTACTTACTAGACTCAGAGTATCTACGGCATTCTATAACATACATACCTTTATTTACTTACTTATATTTTGGTGATAGTAGAGATTGAACCAGGCCTCATGTATACATTCAAGGTGAGTGTGCTCTACCACTGAGCCACAAACCCAGCTTTAGGTTGTTTTAAATTTAACAATATATTTTATCAATTAGGACATGCAGATCTAGTTCCATGTCCACAGTGGCCTACATTATGGCTATTCCATTTAAAAGTAACTAATCCCTTTCTATGGTAAAAATCCCCTTTCATGGCAAGCATCATTCTATTCTGTTTCTCTGAGCTCAACTTGTTGAGAGTTCACATGTGAGACCATGAACTTTTTGAACTCCATTGCTAACTTGTTTTACTGTCCGGATTACTCAGGATGTCACATATGGCAGTTTTCCTTTCTCTTGTTAGGTAGACTATTCCATTTTGTATGTGTGCATATGCTTTCCTATTGATGGACACCTGTTTCCACCCTGTTGTGAAGATGAGCAATGAACGTGGGAGTTCACATGCCTTTGAGACAGCAATTTGCTTCTTTCAGATCCATATTCAGATGTGGGTCATATGGCAATCTAATTTCTAATTATATAAGAATCTGCCTATTTTCTATAATATCTGTTCTGATTTACCTTCACACCAATGGTGTGCCAGATTTTCCTTTTCTTTCTCTCCAACACAAATTTCTTACCTTTCTGATAACATCTATCCTAAAGGTATCAGGGGATAATTCAGTGATTAACAACAGTGACCACCTTTCAAATACTTAATAGTCATTTTTATCTTTTTAGGAGAAAATGTCTATTTAAGTCTTCTGCTTGTTTTTCAATTGTGCCATGTGGAGTTTTTCTGTTTGGGAGATTTTTTTAATCGGGTTGTGTGAATTCCTTATATATCAAACACCTAACAGATACAGATAATTTCTCTAAGTCCGTGGGTCGCATTGTCATCTTGGGCATTTCCTTGGATGTGCAGAAACCTTTTACTTTGATATAGAAAATTTTTTACTTTTTTACTTTGATATATGACTTCTTTCATATTTCTTGAGCTTTTTATAATATTTTAAAAAATCACTTGTATAACAATTTCCTATTTCTATTTAATTTTGGTGATATAAAAAAAACTGTTAATGGGGCTGAAGAGATGGCTCAGTGGTTAAGAGTACTGGCTGCTCCTTCGGACATTGATTCCCACCACCCATATGGTAGCTCACAGCTGTATGTCCAATTTTAGCAGATCTAATGACCTTTCCTGGCTACCTCAGGCACCACACACGTGTAGTGCTCAGACAAAGCAGATAAAAGACCAAAACACATAACAGAAAATTTAAAAAGCCTTCTAAAACAAAAAAGAGGTTATGAAATTAAAGGTGAGATGGGGAGGTAGGTGTGGATCTGAGAGGAGTTAGAAGAAGCATGAAGTAAATATGATCAAAATACACTGCATAACATTCTCAAAGAATTAATAAAATATATTAAAAATGGTCACAAAAGATGTCAAGGTAGTTTCATCTGTTCTCTTTTGGGAGCGTTATAGCTTGTATCTTATATTAGCTCTTAATCTATCTTTGTTGTTTGTTTTGAGGCAGGGTTTCATTCTTCAGCCCAGGCTGACATGGAATTTGCTATGCAGCCCAGACTGGTCTCAAATTCATGACAATTCTCTTACCTCAGTTATCTACCAAGTGCTAGGACAGGCATGAATTACTATTCCCAAGCTTAGGTCTTTAATTCATTTTTAGTTGGTTTCCATGTCTGGGATAAGATCAGGGCTAATTTTAATGTTTTGCATGTGGTTATTCACTTTTCCTTACACTATTCACATATGAGATCATGCTTTCTCTTTGATTATTTGGTACCTTTGTCTAAACTGTGAGTTAAAAATAACTTTTCCTTTCTTTAGTTATTTCTTGTCAGGTATCTGGTTACAACTATGAAATATGTAGCTAATACAATTTATGATAATATTTTTTCCTATTATTCTGAAAATTTTAACTTATAGGCAAAGGATTTTAATAAAATAATGCCATTTAAAAAATAATAATGTATTAAAATTATTTAGAAAAGAAACAAAACAAAACCTAGATACTTACCAGGTGTGTTATTGAGTTGCATGTTTTTAATTCTTTCATTTAATAGTTGCTTTTCAGGTACCAGATAGATAAGCTTATTTTGATATTCCTTTTAAAAAGAAAATTAGAATCTGATTAAAACAATATAATGTCTAAGAATATTTTGAAAACCTTAAAATATGACTTAATCACTTTTACACAGAATAGATATACTACATGGTTGTAGTGTAGAATTATACAGAATATAAAAAGAAAGTATTTAAGCAAATAATTAGGAATGGCTGGCTGAAATACATAGCCAATCAAGAATGCCTTCAGCAATGAGTGTGTAGAGCCCTGAACTTTTTGCCCTGCAATGGATGAGAGGGTGTCCATGTACTAGACAGCATGTGCAAATGGGCCGTGACACTCCATAAGGCACATGTAGACGCCAAGGAGGGGCTGGGATCCGGGGAGAAACAGGGAAGCCGTTTCCAACCATAGAATAAATGGCTTTGCTGTGACGAGGGGAAAACTGATCGGCCATTCTTGCAGTAAAAGGAGTTACACAAGAGAACTCCGCAGGTGGAGAATACTGCTAATGTCCCTACTCTCAAAGAGCAATAATTGGACCAGACTCTACTTCACAAGTAAAGAAGTACCAGGTTTCTGTAACACTTGATATTCTCATAACATAGTGCTGAAAGGGAAACTTCTAATCAAAATTTCCTAAAATGAATGGCAACAACTTTATTGCAATGTAAAATGTGGCATAAATTCAGGTGTCCTGCCTAATTCCAGTGCTGATACATGACTCCCAGCGCTATAGTGTTAAGGGGTGAGGCTGGAGGGTGTAATTAAACCATGAGGACTGTTACTCATTAAGGGTATTTGTTCCTGCCTTGCTCACTTGGCCTATGAGAGCATAGCAAGAAGATGCTGCTTTTGTGGTGGAGTAAACCTGCTAGTCAGTATTAGTGCCTTGATCTGCAAATGGACAAAAACAGTATATAAAGATATTTTTATTAAAGTTCAAAGTGGTGAGTATTTATGTATAAATTAAGCAGAACCTAAGCCCAGTTTTAAGCGATTTATGGACTTTCTGATCTTTTCTATCACAGGACTGCCAGAAACTGAGGGGCTCAGCATTCCCAAAGCGCACTGCCTACAGGAAGAACTGCAGAGGACTGCACATGTTTACAGATCACTCAGCCGCAAAAGGCGTACCTGAAGTTCTTGTTGAAGCTGTTTGATTTCCATAATTTCCAGGTCACACTGTTTATCCAAAACTTCTAGCTCAGTCTTTTGTGTTTGCTTTCTGATTCGGACATCTTGAAGTCTGCCTAAGATCTGCTGATGTTTCCCATTCTATAGGAAGACCATATGCACATATATAATAAAAAAATAAGTGCTATCAGGGCATGTTCCCTTCAGGAGAAATTATTTTTATTTACTTAAATCTCAGATGACATTTACGATTCATAGTCAGTCTGACGCGATGGGCTATGATCCAGTGGGAAACACTTAGCGTTCATTTATGTGAAGAGTTATTAGCAAGAAACAAATCATTCTCAGAGCGCAGGATCCCATATGTTATGATGAAAAAGCACAAATACAACACACTGAATTTTCTCCTGGATTATGTATAAATACCATAAATAATCTCAAAACATATTTAATTTATTCTTTAAATGTTTACACGTGATATTTGGCATTAGTCTCTCCTTCTCTAGCTACTTTTTCTATCTTCAATGTTATTTTCTAATCTCCTTTAGTTAAACAGTCTCCAGAAGGAACTTTTGGGTTTCAATCCATTTATCCCACACTATTCTTTTCCTTATGCAAAGAGTACCCCCTTTTTCCTTTCCTGGGGAGGCCAAAAAAAAAAAAACCCAAAAAACAGAGAACAGAAATTTTCAATAAGGTCTAAAGAGGGGGGAGGTGGGTGTTAAAAGAGTGGACTGTCACTTCACCCTCCAAGACAAATTTGTCTAACACCCAGAGAAACACTTTAAAGAGGCAATTAGGGTGAAAACAAGAAAGTGTTTGCAACGGCCCAATCCAATCTAACTAGAAAATACATTGTAACAAGAAGAAACAGACAGAAAAGATCTTAGAAATGCACATGTGCAGAGAAAGACGCGAGCACAGAGTGAGGCCTCACCAGGAACCAAACCTTAAACTTTCAGCCTCTGGAAGTGTGAGCATTTCTGCCATTTGGCTTCTTAGCCTGTGGCATTTTGTTATTATGGCTCTAGCAATAGGGCAGTGGGGTGAAGAAAATGAGTTATCACTGATTAAAGTTTGACTAGATAATGTCTTATAATTTAAAAATACCCACTAAAAGGACTGTGTTACATAACCTCTAGAGCTCATACTATCTTCACCATGTGTCAGTGCACACAGAACCTCTCCAGATACTGACCCACGTTATTGTGCTGTTGTGTTACTCTAAACCTTAGGGAAAACCAGGCAATGTTAAGATCTTTCTATATTAATTATTTTTTACATTTATTTGTTTTGTGTGTGTATGTGTGGGCGTGCACAGAGGTCATAGGACAATTGGTGAGAGTCAATTTTCTCCTGGCACTATGGGACCCAGAGTCTAATCTCAGCTTGGCAGATGTGGCAACAAGTGCCTTCACCTGTTGAGCTGCCTGGCCAGACCACTTTCTCCTGTTTTTAAGAAAAAAATACACCATCAAAATGATGGTTCTAAGACATCCATATAGCACACAGAAGCTCAAGGTTTTAGGCCTCTGTTGAAGCACAGTGGCATGATTAATAATCATAGTATATATATATATACAAATTAATCTAAAGCCATAATATAGCATCTTTCAGACTAAAGATATTATGATGCTTTATTTTTAAAAATAATTTAAATGCAATTCAAGCCACATACAACCCCCCTAAAAAAAATTAAGCTGCCACTGCATAAGATCTAAATTTGGTTCTAGCACATAAGTACACATTCATCATGCGAAATCTTGCCATTCTGGCAAGGCTAGGCTTATAGGATTCTAGATCTTTTTATCTTCTCATTTCATAGAACCTGACACTCTAACATTTGATATATAAAAGTCAGTTAAGTAGAATGACTAATATTAGTTAGAAATTAGTTTTTCAAATAGAAAGAAATAGTAAGAGATCATTTAGGCACACAGTTTGTTTGTTTTTTTTCTGTTTAGCAATCGAACCCTTTCTATTCAAGCAAACCCTGGAGAGAAAATGTCAGCATTGTTCAGATAAAGTCCATGCAAACTTTAGCCATACCACTGCTTCCAGCTCAAGATGAAGACTCTTTTTTTTAGAGTTCAGCCTGACGATTTCTTCTTGTTCTCTATTCTTTTGATTGAGAAGCTCCTGTCGACGGATTCTTTCCCATTCTAAACGACGCTGTCTTTCAAGCTCCTGTTTTGCTGCCTAAAATTAACAAATTAATATTCACTTCTAAATTTACAAAATCTGCATTATCCAAAACCTCATGGGATGACAGTGTTTAGAACTGAGTGCCCATAGTGCCTAAGGGTAGGTGAGAAAATCTAGTTTTCTCAAGGGGGCCTTAAGATAGCCACAAAAGTGGCTTTTATTCATTGTTCAACCATCTTTTTGTTATAGTCATTCTTCTTTTAATAAGTTAGAGGATGACTTCATAAGTATAAAAAGCAAGAGAAATAATTATCCCTTTATTCTGGTATCAGCAGAGAAACAATTCCATTTACAACTTTTCAGAGCACTATAATTCACTGCGCTCTGTTTCTGGCCCTTTAAAATACAACCAGTGTTTCTTGGAATCTTGTATAATTCTAGGCAGACTTCTTGATTCCTCTCTATACCTTCACCTCCCTATGTTTTTAAGTCTGGCCCTTCAATTCTTCTGACTGTGAATCTGAGTCCTAAGCTTGCCTTCACACAGTGACCTCCTTTGCCTGACTTTCTGCTGTCCAATTAACTGTAGCTCCTCACTCAGCTCCGCTCTGATTGGGGCCTCACATGCATATAATATAGGCTTCCACAACTCTGCACCATGAAGCCTTATAGTCCTCATGCACAAAGATCCTCTTTCCCTCATCAAGGGAAGGGAGACTCATTCTGTACAGGACAAAGAAGGGTGACATGATACAGACAGAAAAGCACAATACGAGTAAAAAAGACCAGCATATTCTTAAATGAAATGTACTCATTTATTAAATCAGTGATTTTCTTAGGAAATAACTTGAAAATTACCTCTCGTCTTTCTATCTCTTTTCTCCTCTCTTCCTCACGCTGTCTTTCCAGTTCTCTCTGTTTCTCCAAGCGCTTTTCCAATTCCAGTTGCTTCTTCCATTCTTGTTCTTGTAATTCTCTCTGTTTTCGCTCCCACTCTTCCTTTTCTTTCTGGGCTTTACGTTCAGCCTCCCTCTGCTGCTGCTCCATCAAGGCTTGGCGTCGCTTCTCCAGTTCCATGTTTCCTCGCTCATAGTTGGCTTTCCGTTTGTCCTCAAAAGTAACTAAAAGGGAAGAAAGATAACAAAGAAAGAGAGAGAGAGAGAAAGAAAGAAAGAACGAACGAAAGGAAGGGCTGTATTCTTCTCCCACAGCCTACAGAATCTCTCATCTACTTATCTACTTCGTGGTTTGGTAGTCATTTGGGTGTTCTTATTTCCTCCAAGGATACTTTTATCTTAAATGTAACTAGGAAAGATTTACTTTTCCTGTAAAAATATTCATTTAAAAACACACAATTTGCTACATTTGAATCTATTCAAACATTCTCTGACTATCCAAGCCAATAAAAATATTCCCTTATCTTTCCTCAGTGCCTTCTTCAAATAACCAAGGTTGTGTTTTATCTGTTTATATGTCATTGATTTTTTTTGAAGAAGGTGAGTTTTTGTTTGGTTTGGTTTTCAGTGCTGAGGATCAAACTTAGTGCTGGCCAAACATTCTACTATTGAGCTGTAACCCCAGTTTTTTCACTAACTTTTAAATAATTTAAAGTAATCATGTGTGCATTCTTCCAATGAATATTTAAAACTTTTTTTCAAAGCTAAAGATTTCATTATAGAGCTTGATCTGATTTTCCCTAAAGTGGATTAACACTAATTTTCCAAATATACACATGCTCCATCACCATTTTCAGTTTTACTCTTTATTAAAATGAATAAATAATTAAAAAATATCCCAATGATCTGGTGATGCAGCTCAGTGATAGAAATGCTTGGATGGTTGACATTAAGGCCATGCATTTGATCCCCAGTAATATATACACACACAGACACAAATCCCACCGATTAATTTTTTTCATACAGCATATAATTTTTAAGTCTATAAACACTCTAAATATTTGTTTATACTTCAGAAATTAAAGCTTAAAGTAAATACAATTAATTTTGATTTTAAAATACATGAATGAATTATAAGTGTAAAATTAACACCTGGCAATTTCTTCTGAGGTTCTTCTTCTTGTGTTTTCTGATATGAAGGCAGAGTTCCATTAATAGAATCAATTTGTTTCCCCCCTCTAGGAAGAAAAACAACAAACAGCATCACAAATGCTGAGAATTTTCAGACTAAAAAAATACAGATAAGCAAAAATTATAGCAACTTAATATTTAAAATATAGTTCTAGGGGTATTTAAAACACCATATGGCCGTTAGTAATAATGTACAAAGTACTTGGGTACTTAAGAGAGATCCGGATTCAGCTCATTGCTCTTCAGTTAAACTTTCCCTTCTCCATCATGTGTTAAAAACAACTTCTGTTATCTACTTCCCAGCATGACTCATTGAGTATGAAAATCGAGGGCAGAGCAAATATTTAACTCTCCTCTAAACTAAAGCACAGGCTTCAACAAATTCCAAAGTAAAAATGACACCTAAGTGATGAAAGCGTAGCTCTGCGGAGAGACACACCTGAAAGATGGAGGGACGAGCTCAGGAGGTAACGTCAGTGGCAGTGGCTGTCCAGCTTTGGCCATGTCAGTGAGATGCATCGCCAGGATAAACTCTTCAGCCTTCAACTGTCCGTCACCATCAATGTCAGCCAGAGTCCTAAAGAAAATGTGAAAATTCACAATTTACAAAGTCCACTGAGGTTTTAACTATCTTAAGAGTATAGTTTGTTTTTTTATGAATAATGACAGTATAAATGCTAAGTTAACATATTTTAGTAAAATCTAAACATATACAAAAAAAATGAGTCAATTTTTACCCTTCATTTTCACAGCCCAAAAGAAAAGGAAGACACTGAGTCATCATAGCAAATGCCCACTCTGAGGTGATTTTTCTGTATTTCATGTTCAGTTTACTATATTACAATGAGATATTCTCTGGACTGCAACCTAAGTCATTATAGAAAAGAAAACTACAGTGTTACTTATAAAATAAAGTTAGGTTCTGAAAAACATATGCTTCCTAAGTGAATATAACTCTATTTACTTATTTATTCTTCAAGGCAGGGTTTCTCTGTGCAGCTTTGGCTGTCCTGGACTCACTTTGTAGAGCAGGCCTCCAACTCACAGAGATCCACCTGTCTGCCTCTCTGAGTGCTGGGACTGCAGGCATGCACCATCGTGCCCGGCTGAAGATAACTTTCAAATGCCCACTCTTAGGAAGTATGTTTGAGTCACATATTTTCACAGAAATGATGATTTTCTGTTTGGTTTTCCAGAAAGATTTCTTATAAGAGAGAATTTATAGTTTGAAATCATTAATGTACAGACTTACCAAATAGTAGCTAGCTGAGTTTGAGAAAGATTTGACTGAAGAAGGGCATTTCTAGCTTGAAAACCTGAGTGAGAAAACCATGAAGAGAAACTCCTTTATTCCCTTTTAAGTCATGCAAATAATACTGCTGCTTTCTTGGAACATTTACTATCAAAATGTTTGCACCAGGGCCAGGTATGAGGCATTCTGTGGGAATCAAATAGTCCCGCTGCAAAGGGTTCAGAGTTGGTGAGGATGAGTGCTCCTCCGTGTCCTTCCAGCAAGCCACAGGTGTGGAGAGGAGACCTCCAGCCTTGACCTCCCACACACCTCCCTTCCCAAAAGCTCTCCCTTTGTTCCTCTGTCTTCACCTTCTCTCTTCCTACACGATCTACGAAGGCTGACATTCCTCTGAGGACTCTTAAACACACTTTTCTGTTTTCAACAAGCCTGATGCCCTTACAAGCACATCTGCAGCCCAAACCTCACCTCTGTATTTATACTCCTATGTCCAACCAAAAGCCTACATATGTTTCATGAGCACCTCAAAAAAAAAAAAAAGTATGTCTAAAACTTCTGTCTCCATCATGTCCCTCTCTCAATTTTTACTCCAAATTACTCTCTCTCCTCTACAAATTGCAATACTGTCCATGCCATTTCTGAAGATAGAAATCGCAAAGGTTTTCCTGACTCTTTTTCTTTCATCCGTTATTCACTTTGTCCTACATAAGGAATATTTTCTGAGAGAAGAGGAAGTGTGAAAGTTAGTTAGAAGGTTGAATATACTTGCCTATTACAAGTATCCATCTTGTGTATAACCACTTCCCCATCCTCCGTAAATTTACATAATATTTTAAGCTGAACTCAAATGTTCTACAGGCACATTTGAGTTAGAGCGTAAAGCGTGAGCAGTGAAAAGGGCAAGTGGAGGAAAATGCGTTTTCTCTCAGAAAGCTAATAAGGCTTACTGTTGCCACTACCGTGCTCCCTGGTTTGGAGGTTTTATTCACTTCTAAGATTACAAGATGAATTATGATCTTTCTGAGAGATGGTTTTCCAAAAAGTGGGTGTATACCCCTTATACTTGACTTGGCATAAGAATCTGAAGAAAACAAACAAGATGAATCCATCTTTCAATAACTATACACTTACAATATTCTTATGTATGAAATGCCTTCAATGTTAGAACTTTAGATAAGACATAAGATACAAATTCAAGTAACTGTTTTTCAAAAGAAGTTTACATAAACCACTAATGCTCTCTTATAACCACTATACAACAATTACCTGAGAGGTATCCACTCATGCTTTTGTCTAGACTATTAAATTTTTGCCGATACTTTAATCTTGAAGGTTGAGGAACTGCCCACTCTGAGGTCCCAGTCTTGGGGGAGTTCCCTGATAGGGAAGCAGTTGAGGAAGTTGAGCTATAATAAAATATATTTAAAATGTTGTGACTAAATAAAACACACCTAATTAAACTTTATAAGACAAAGACGATGGCAATAGACACATACAACTCCATCTATTAAGAACCTATAATTCCAGGCATTTTACTGGCCAAGGCCTTTATAAATGGCATTTCTTTTCTTCCAAACATACTTCAAAGATATTGCATGCATTTTTTACTTTGTTAAACTATGGCTCAGTGATACTAAGGAAAAAAAGGTCACAAAAATCAGTTTTAATAATCAGTTACGATACAATATTTTTCTGGATGATTGGTTAACTTTTTGTACACCATTTTGAAGAGTACTATGATGATTTCTATGGCAGGTAATAAATGATATTTTTGTGTTTTCTAAAATTTAAAAACTACCACTTCATCCAAGTATGGTGGTGTACGCCTTTGATCCCAGCACTTGGGAGGCAGAGGCAGGCAGATCTCTGTAAGTTCAAGGATAGCATGGTCTACAGAGTGAGTTCCAGGACAGCCAGGGTTACACGTGGAAACCCTGCTTCAGAAAACAACAACAAAAAGAAAACTTATCTTAAGTATTTCTATTACAAAGAACAACCTGGATAAGCCCAGGGCTTATGAAATAGAAAAACCCACATTGAAAGCAGAGAGTTGTGTGTTAAGTATTCATACCTACTAGATCCTAAATCAATCAGAGACTGGGCCTTCTGGATACTAGCACCACCAAATCCTCCCATAATCAGGCTATAAGATGATCCATGAGGCAATGCTGAGGAAATAAAAAAGATAAAAGGGAAAAGATTGGTACTAGGCAATTTCACAAAGGAAAGATCTGAACAACAAAAATAATAGTTTCTTCTTTACACATCTGACTCACTACACACTTACTTGAAGAAGAATAAGGAATGGATAAAGGCTGAATGAGACTGGCGGTTCCATTTGGTAATGAAGATGTACTAACAGAAGGCACTAGGGGAGCAGGCATCATTAGGGGAGGAATACTGGTCCCTGAAGTTGCAGAAGACAAGGGTGTTGTTATAGGTGCAACTGGAGGCAATGGCTGATGAATGGACAGATTGGGCATGCTTCCCATCCCTAAAGATAAAAAAGAACACAGTTTTCCATATTTTTTTCTAATTCAGCATCATTCTTTTTTCACTGCTACAAGTATTTTCAATTTTTTAAAAATTCATTTTACATCTTTGTTGTAGCCCCATCCCTTCTCTCCTCCCAGTCCCACCCTCCCTTTTTTTTCCCTTCTCCCTTCCCTTTTTCCTCAGAAAAAGGGAGCTCCCTTTCCCATTCACCCCATCTCATCAAGTTGCATCAGGACTGAGTGTGTCCTCTTCCCCTGTGGCCTGGCAAAGCAGTCCCGCCCGGGCAAAGTGACCAAAGAGCTATCAAGTGAGTGCTTGTCCTCTGATGCAACCCCCACTTCCCTTACTAGAGAACCCACATGAGGCTGCCTATCTGCTACATCTTTGTAGGGTGGTCTAGGTCCAGTTCATGCATGGTCCTTGGTTGATGCTACACTCTCAGCAAGCCCCTCTGGGCCCTGGTTAGTTGGCTCTGTTGGTCTTCTTGTGGAGCTCCTGTCACCTCCAGGTCCTTTTCTCTTTCCTCCCACTTTTCCACAAGACTCCTTATGCATTGCCCAATGTTTGGCTGAGAGTCTAGGCATCTATTTTGAGACACTGCTGGGTAGCGTGTTTTAAAGGACAACTCTGTTAGGTTCCTTTCTGTAAGTTTAGCAGAGTATCATTCATTGTGTCAGAGGTTGGCACTCTCCCATAGGGTGAGTCTTTGGTTGAGCCAGGCATTGGTTGGACATTCTCTCCATCTCTGCTCTATCTGCTCTATCTTTATCCCTGTACATCTTGTACTGAGGGTAAATTTTGATTCGAAGTTTTTGTGGGTGGGTTGGTGTTCTCTTCCCTCTGTTAGGAGACTAGTCTAGTTAGTGGTTGTCCTCTTCAGTCTCTATGGTATATGCTACTAGGAGTCTCTGCTTGAGAGCCCCTTATATCTTCCCAGGAGCCTACCCTGACTTAGGTCTCCAGCTTATCACAGTGATACCCCCAACCCCAGTTTCTTTTTTCCCTACAGGCCTTCTGTCTTCTTGCCCTCACTCTCCTCAGGCCTGATCTCTACTCTCCTAACTCTCTGTGCCTACTCTCCTACTCTATTCCCTCTCTTTAGCCACTACCTCTGTCTATTCGATCTCTCCTTCTGACTGAGATTTATGCATCATCCCTTGGATTTTCCTTGTTATTTATCTTTAAAAAAAAATTTTTTTTTTTTTTTCGGTTTTTCAAGACACGGTTTCTCTGTGTAGCCTTGGCTGTCCTGGACTCACTTTGTAGACCAGGCTGGTCTTGAACTCACAGAGATCTACCTGTCTCTGCCTCCTTGAGTGCTGGGAATACAGGTGTGTGCCACTGTGTCTGGCAAGAACACATTTTTTTTTTCCAATAACAGCAAATCAACTATAAAATACACACCAAAAAAACAGGTTACAGCACAAAAATCAGCCTCAATTGTATAGAAACACCAATGGCAAACGATTCTTAAAATATTCCCTAAGCAGCTTTGAATCTAAAGTAAAGGAGATAAGCTACTACTCTGAATGTCAGTCATCTGTCATGTATGAACTACAAGCAGGCCCGGTCATCACTTCATTTTCCTTCTCTTATTTCCACTAGAACTAAGCAGTCTTTGTCAACTACAAAGATACAATGTCTTACCTGACTATATGGTTTTCTGAGTAAGGAGACTTAGCTCAGAGCTATTACATTACTAGACTAATATGCATGCTCATTCCTCAAACAAAACAGATTCTAATTAGTAGATGAAATTGTTTATGTGATAGACATGTTTATGTATATGTATTATTGGCAAATGTGCCACATATTTCACTTTCCTACTAAGTTACATATCTATGAATTCAAAGTGATGACTTTTATTTTCTTAACTGTAGCATACTAGGTACAACATGAAAATATGGCCACCAGATGATTTGGTGTTTACCTCTACAGCTGAGTACAACAGTGGAATAATAGGGTATTTTAAAAATTTAACATCTGGTGTAAAGGAATGCATTTCTCAGCAGAGAAAACACCTTACTGAAAGTTCCATTCAAACTGAGTGCTTTTCACATATAATTAGTAAGAAATAGGCTAATCAAAATTATAGGGAAAACTTCCCAATTGGTAATCTCTGATGAGTATGTAAATTAGGTTGGATAGAGCAACAACTTTTAGGCTTCAATTTAGCTGGCTAATTAACCTTTAAATTAAAGAAATTTCTACTCATGTATGATTTTAAATTATCCACACAAATTAAATTACCTATTTATGAGGTACAGTGTGGGGTTCTGACACAAATATACATATATGATAACCAAACCAGGGTATTTATCACATCTATCATCTCGAGTATTTATCATATTTCTGTGCTAAAAACATTCAGAATCATTGGGTGTGGAGGCACACACCTTTAAACCCAGCATTTGGGGGGCAGAGGAAGGAGGATCTCTGTGAGTTTGAGACCAGCCTGGTCTACAGAGTGAGTTCTAGAGTAGCCAAAGCTGTTATACAGAGAAACCCTGACTCACCAAACCAAACTAAACCAACCAAACAAACAAATAAAAATACATTCAAAATCTTCCCTCCTGGTTGCTTTGGAATATACAACACAAAATTGTTAACCGTAGTCACCCTACCTTCAACAGAACACCAGAATTTATTTATTTATTTATTTATGTATTTATTTATTTATTTATTTATTTATTTATTTATTTCCCCCCTAACCATTATTTTGTACCCATTGACTGTTTCTCCTTGACCCTCTCCACCCCCTACTAAGCTCCCTTCTGTAGCTTCTAGTAATTAGCTTCCTCTTTTCATGGGAGACAGAAGAGACTGATAGGAATAGCATTTAGAGTCAGTTACAACTAAGGAGGCAGATAATTCATTTCACGACAAGGAACTGTGACAGAAGCTTCAGGCAGAGCAGACACAGACACTTACCTATGGCAGTACATTTAAGATTTTTTTCTCTTAAAGGCATGATACTTAACCAGAAGTCTGGGTTGTTATTTTGTGCTAATAAACCCTTTCTTGATCCCTAAGGAATCAAGCTTACCAATCAAATAGGGCTGCTAAATTAATAAACACATACCAAAACGAGCAGAGATTAGTGGAGAGAACATAGGGGGTTGTTTCATGACAGGGGGGAGAACTACAGGCAGCTGTTGGCCTTGGAGCTTTAATTTGATGAGTTTCATAGCTATGGAGAACTCTTGCTGGTCCATCTTCCCATCCTTGTTCAGGTCTGATAAGGCCCTAGGAGGAGAATGAGGTAAACAGATTGGTATGTGGGGTGGTATGTGAGGAAATACAGATTACTATTGAGGTTGAGAAAAAAGAAACAATGACAAAGCTTTCACATTAAGACCATCACTTAATTAATTATACATATATATATGAATAACAGAAAACCTCCACAGTAAGAAATAATAGCCAGAGATAGTAGCCAACAAAATTCTCACAGACTATACAGAATCTAGATAGTTTGGAGAGGCTTTCCAATGATGTAGATACAAAAAAAATGATCATTCAAGTATACTATAATCATAAGCCAGGAATGAAAGCACACCTCTAAAATCCCAGCCATTATGGAGGTAGAGATAAAAGGATTGTTCCAAGTTGTAGGCCAGCCTAGTCTACAGAGTGAGTTTTAAGATATTCAAGGCCAAAGGCTACCATATTTATATAGGTACATAAATTCTAAATTAAACTTATTTACTTGTTCAAATAATTGAAAATGTTTGTGACTAGTATTCTATCAAGCACACAAATGTTCTGTAAGTAAAAAAATGGGGTAGAAGTTATTATTTATTATAAATACATTTTAAAAACACAATCCCCAGATACTCTAGAATATTTTTAAAAGATTTATTATTTCTTTATGGGTATGAGTCTTTTGCCTACATGTATGTATATGTACAGCATGTGTGCCTGGTACCCACAGAAGTCAGAAAAGGGTGTCAGATCTCCTGGAACTGGAGTTACAGATGGTTGTGAGCTGCCCTGTGAGTGCTGGGAACTGAACCCAGGGGCCCTGCAAGAGCAGCCAGTGCTCTTAGCCACTGATCATCTCTGCTGCCCCTCTAGAATATTTTTTAAGTAAGAGCAAAGAAAGGGATGGCTACTTTAAGGTTTACAAATAATGAAAATAAACGAAACTACAACAAAATAAAAGAAAAATTAATTTGAGATTTTGTCAATTATAGAGAAATATTTTCAGTGAAAATTTATACATTCTTTCTTGAGTTCTAATGGAATTAGAAATTTGTCCTATAGAACAAAATTTCAAATTATTTTCAATCATTTATTCAATATTATTTACTTCTCAAAAAGCTAAAGAAACATTCTTATTAACAATAGATGAAATAAAAATATTCTTATTTCACAATATGAAATTTTTTTATGGTAACAATGTATTATTTAAAAAACAATAACAGCCCACCAGAAATTTAAGCGCATTTATAAAGGAAAGTGTTTTACCATATTTCAGCTAACACTGGGGCCGGCAGACCTGATTGTAAGAAAAAAGTACGGGCTTGATCACCTGAAAGTAATAAACACAAAAGCCAAGTGGTACATTAGTAAATAGAATTATTCCAATACTTATGAATAATAACAGTTGACAAATGCCAACTGTTGATTTAGCTCTAATCATTAAAGAATATGTGTTACAAATATATATACAAGGTTATTTATATTTTAGAGCAATGTAAGTCACCACTAACATTGTATTAATCAGTGAAGAAATAGTTCATTATTCATCTTTGATTTTTCACCCTAAAGAAGTTCTATAATTAAAACTGCCCAGTGCTAGGGAAACATCCCCCTCATGGGTTTCCCCATATTTTTTATGCATGCTTGCTGTACACATCAAGACACAAAACCCAATTCCTCTTTGCTTGGGTTTTCAGAACCAGGCTTATAAATGAAAACTCTTGAAAACTGCAGTAATTATGTCTCCCACTGGAACAAAGAGCAAACTTGCTACATAATGATAGCTTTTCCAAGCTCAGTGTTCTCCTGCAGCACCCACAGCATGCAGAGTATCTTTCTGACACTCTGTATTATCCTGGTCAGACTCAGGGAACAGAGGAAACCCACAGAAACAGGGCCACAGCCACGCTGCCAGCTGTGCTGTTAGTGGTAAAGTCCTGATTCGGGAATCTCAGATCTTCTAGTAGCCATGGATGATAACTGGCCATTATTAGCTTAGAGGCAAAATAGTCAAACTCTGACAGCAGGTAAGGTATAGCAGGAATACAAATGATATCAGACTATAATGAATAAGAGAAGAGATTCCAAAGTCAGCCTGAAAAGTATCACCAGTAGTCATCATGAGAGCCTTGGACACATTTCCTATCATGTCTCAGTCTAGGCTTTACCCTGTGTGAATAGACGAACACAGTTCTGCCTCACTGGGGTGCGCAAAGATGACATGTAGTAATGCACAGTACAAAGTCGACAAATGGTGTAGTGTCATTACTGTGACAACTGTTATGTATAAAATATTAAGATGCAGCAGCACAGAAATGGAAAAAAACAAAAGAAACCCAAATCATCACGTTTTTCTGTTTGTTTGTTTGTTTGTTTGTATTGGTGGTCTTTCTACAAAACAAGTGTTAACACCAACAATTAATATTTAACAAGGCTCAAAAGACAGGGAGATAGCATTATGGAAACAGATTCCAGCGCTTTGGGATGCCACATGCCTGCAATCCAAGCACATAGAAGAGGCTGAGGAAGGAGGATAACATGTTGAAAAGCTAGTCTAAGCTATACAGCAAGACCCTTTCCCAAAACAATAAACAAACAACAGAGCCTAAATAAATACAAAATTTAAAAAGTTTCCAGGAGGTAGGGGGGAAATCTCTGGGAAATATATGTTATAAGAAAAAAAAAAACTTCTTGAAATAATCAGTTTCCTGACCACCATTTAGAATTCAAGAAAAGAACTCCCATATGCCAAATTTAATCAACAAATTAAGACTGTTTAAGTTTTAAAGTATTTTTTTTTAGTTCTAGAGTTTTGATACATATGGATTTTATTACTTAACACAAATTCCATGGCAGTTATTAAAACTAACTATAAGATACATGAACAGAAACATAATTTACAATAAATAGTATAACAAAGGATAAACACAAACCTGTTATGAAACCTCCTGAAGGCTTGAGGTTATCAAACTGTTTGTCATGCTTAGTGCGTTCTTCAGATGTAATAGCCCACATATTTGGCCCTCCTAAAACATATATGAAAGGGCAAGGTATTACATACAGTATATACACGAGCCTGCTCAAAATAGTATGTCCATAAGATTGCAAAATTCTAGCATGCAAATATGAATATTAAGCACCCATTTGTTTGGTGAAACTATTTAAGGTCTGAAGGACATAAAAAGTAGAATTCTATCAACTACATACAGCAACCCTAAGGCTTTTCAGTCACTCACTCAGTTAACATCAATTGAAAAATAACTGCATACCATTCACAAGGATGAGGTAAATACTGGCAATAAAAAGATTAGAATATTTTTCTCACTTTCAAAGAATTCACACCCAGAAAACAAGTACCACCATTTACTGTGTTAACTGTGAAAGACCCTAAGCACAAGTATGACAAAAGCTGTGGAAGTGTAAGTTAGAAACATTAGAAGTGAGATAACAGGAAAGATTAAGACCGAAGCAGAGGTCAGAAGCTGTGGCATTTTGCCATGTGCCATGGTAGTATAAGAACACTTCCCTCACACAAAAAGGATGTGGTTTGGGATGTGCAAGATGCTTCAAGTGCACCAAAGAGGCTACTACCAGCTAAGGAAGCATGTGAGAACAGAAAGTAGCAGGAAATAACTAGTCTAGATTAATTGCAAAGGATCATTTTCTTTTTCCTTCATCACTGGGGACTAAACCTAAGGCCTCCCTGGCCTAGGTAAGATGCCTACCACCAAGCTATAACCCTATCCTCCATTTTAGACTCTCTCTCAAGGTCAGGGCAGATGTCACTTCCTTCAGGAGGACCTGGTATCTCTAGATGACAACAACTGCTTTCTCTCTTGCACGTTCTCAAGAGAGAGACCATGCTTCTGCAGATGCTGTCTGATGTCCATCCGCTCTACAGACTCTGAGGCCTGGGAACAGGGGTTTTGCATGTTTACCTTTCCATTCCAAGAACCAGTGGAGTACTCAAAAAAGATTCAGAAAAAAACTGTCTGATTCTATAAAAGGATCAACAGAGGAAAAAAAAAAAGTGTCTACTACATAGATCAGGCTGGAGGGAACACAACATTCACAAAGTCACCCTTTGTTGCCTGCCCTTCACATACAATCACAGCAGTTTCTGGAGGAGGCTTTGGAAAGCTTTATACATTCACCTTGGCTAATAATCACCTAGACATCACTTCTGGCTACTCTTTCTGTTCACTCAACGTCTGCCAACAAACGTCTGTATTTACATACATAAACTCTCTCTCACACACACACACACACACACACACACATACTGTCCACACTGAGTAAAAAAAAATCAGTGTTACAATGGCAATTTTCAAGAAAGACCTACTCTAATTTTAGATGCTAAAACTGATTTGATAACACATTTTTCTTAGCCCTAAATGACTAAATTTAAAAAACTATACAAAGAAGAGTTAGAGTTAAAAATAAAGAAACAAATATGCTGAAGAACTAAGGATCTAAAACAGCTAAACCTATACACTGCTGAAGTAAACACATGTGTAGTAACACTTTCTTTGTCTTATCAGCTTATTATCAGAGAAACTGAGCATATTATCCATGTATATGTAATATACCTACAATAAAATAACTCTAAACACGATCTTTCACCTTTTAATATTAGCAAAATAAACCCAGTACACAGAGAAGGCCAGTGTGTGGGGACAAATGACTAAGAACAAATAGAATGATATACACGTGTAAAAATTCCATTAAAAAACTGTCCTGTGACGAGAAAGACAACTATGTATTATAGAACATAAGTTTTATTTACTATGTATAATTTTGGGAAAACACTGATTAAAAAGTTGAAAGTGACAACAAAAGATGAGAACAGCTGTGAGCCCTGATGACGTCATGTAGTTATATGCAGTAGTTCATTAACCACAACAGCACATTATAAGTTAGGGTACTACTATGGAGAAGGAAACTAAAAGTAATGGTGAAAAAGTAATGTTTGAGATAACACAGTAAGTAACAGAACAGAGATTAAGAATTAGCTAAGAATTAGCCCAGTGGAAGAGTGTGTGGCTAGCATGCACAAGGCCTTGGATTTGGATGCCAGCATGAGAAAAACACAAAAACAAAACTCAACCACATAGGAACTGAGGTTAGATCTGGGGTAGCCTGAACTCCCTAAACTATATGAGCTCTAGCATACATGACAAGATGCTCCAACTCTCTGTACTATAGCAGTCACCTCTGTAGCCTAGGCATACCTTGGCTCAAAGGGTTTCTACAGAGACCACATGGAATATGCAACATACCTACAATAAAATAATGACTGAAGAATAACAACACAAAGTATAATGACATACACATTTAAAAAAAACTTTCTTTTTTGTATGCTAACCTAAAAAACTAATTAAAATTTTTGAAAAAATGGGAAAAAAAAAAGTCTCACCAGGTAGCCCTGGTTGGCTTGGAACTTCCTATGTAGATGAAGTGGCATCAAACTCAACAGAATTCTACATGTCTCTGCCTGGGATTATAGCTGTGCACCACCATGCCTGGCTACAGTGCTCTTTTATATACAACTATCTGTACAACTTTTCTTGGATACTTGTCTTCAGAGTAGTAAACTCAACCAGCCTGTTAATATTTGTTGCTTAATTCCTCACGACTCCAAGCAATAATCATGACCCCTTCATATTCACTCACTCAATAAAGAGAACAAAAACAAATACATGAACCCCTTTTTGAAGGTGCTCACAGCCTTTTTAATATTTTAAGACTCTACCACCAAGAAAATCACAAAAAATAGTCACTTTTACTCTGATTAACATTATCTGCAAATAGAAACATTCAGTAAGTGAGTTAGGACATGGAATAAGTTAAATCATGTTCAAATAACTTTCAAAACAAAGGACCACTTTAAAATTTAAAATATTAATATACCAAGAATTTCTAGAAATTAGTTAACCTCAAAATAAAAAAATTCAGAAAATGTATGTGATTCAAAGCAAATTTTTAAATAGTTAATACAATTCTTGCATTTTTGTCACTGAATGTTTTGTTTGTTTTTAATCATTTTTATATATAATATAATGGGTTACATAATACACAAATATTTATGGATTGAAATAACGACTGGGATTATATTGCTTATATGTTTGATTTTTAAACCTCACTAATATGCTGGTTGAAGTTTGTAAGTAAACTGAGTTTAGCAAAAACTTTTTCATATGAGCACAGAAATCCTCAAACCTGGATAGAGCATTGCTGTCTTAATCTTAAACTTCTATATCACTCACTATAGAAAAATAATAATTATTTAATTTTAAAAATGTCTGTAGCATCAATCCCTATAATTCTACATCATTTCCACAATGGAAACAATATTCACTTTAATCTTACAAAGTTTTAAATTACATGTATTAATTGATTGGGAGGGGCACAAGCTAGGCAGTGTGAGGTCAGAAGGCAACTTGTAGGAGTCACTTCTCTCCTACCATACAGATCTCAGATATCAAACACAGGTTGTTAAGTTAAATAATTACACACTATAAACACTAAATAATATAAATATTCATAAAGAAAAATGTAATCTTATATTTGCATTACTGAATGAATCTTGTTATCCTGATCTGTTTACAGTCATCTGTCAACTAAAAACACCCTGACTACTGACTTAAGGGCACCCAGCTTTTGTCCTGAAGTTCATGAATCAAGTAGAATATACCTTTACGTTATTTTCAATGTGCAATGGAAAGCACATATCCCAGCTACTACCAAAAATGCTTCAACAGAAATTTGGAATTTACTGCATAGCAGTAAGAAAATACAAGTATTGCTCTAAAATGCTCTGTGTTTTCAATCAGAATACTTGCAAGTTTTACAATTGAAAAGTCAAAATTATCTACAAAAATATTTCAAACAACAGGCTCACCACCACAACAAAGCCCACATCCTCTCATCCTACCATGCAGTTACTTACCATTCATAGCTGTGGGAAACTGAGCCATCATGGTCCTGAATTTTTCTTGCAGCTCTCAGCCATCTGCAACATGAGGACACGATGCCATTAATACAAGGGCAGCTTAGAGCACTGTCTGTCCCCTTTAGCATACACGCCCAACAAAAACCACCACGGAGCTCCTGCTGCTGCTGAACAGGCAGAATGCATGGTGGGGATGAAGAAGGGACTCTGCTGGCAACAGTGCTGCCTTTAGTACATGGCCATCTAAAAGAACAGTATATGCAACAGCCAATGTGAAATCCAGAAACCCTTGGCATTAACCAGTATTTTTGTAGAAATAAACTCAGGAGAGAGAAAGCTGTTATAACTAGGCAAGGACTGACTTAAGGAAACCAACTGCATGAAGTAAGTATACTAAGAATAACATGGAAATCCATAATATTCTTCTTTAATCCCCATCAAGAAATGCATCCAAAATAAATATAGTACTGCTTTTTAATTAAGCTCTAGAGGCGTAAAAAAGTCTTGAGAGTATATTGCAAAGTGTACGGACACATACATAAAGTTTAACAGTAATTACGAAAAAGCATCACAATTATTAAACTACATGTGTATTTAAATAGTACACTAGTAAGAGAAGGGTCTTTGTAGATAACAACTCTAGGTTTAGAGCTACCTGGCTCTATTCCTAACGGTGATTATAGAAAAGGTTTGTTGTTGTTGTTGTTTTAACTTTTTTCAGGTCTTAGATTGCTTGTCTAGAATACTCTGGATCAGTATTTTTTAATTTATTTATTCTTTTATTAATTACAATTTATTAACTTTGTATCCCAGCTCTCATTCCCTTCCCTCATTCCCTCCCAACCCCACCCTCCCTCCCTCATCTCCTCCCATGCCCCTCCCCCAGTCCCTAATAGGGGAGGTCCTCCTCCTCTTCCATCTGACCCTGGCCTATCAGGTCTCATCAGGACTGGCTACATTGTCTTCTTCTGTGGCCTGGTAAGCCTGCTCCCCCCTCAGGTGATCAAAGAGCCAGCCACTGAGTTCACATCAGAGACAGTCCCTGTTCCCCTTTCTAGGACCACACTTAGAGACTGAGCTGCCATGGGCTACATCTGTGCAGGGGTTCTAGCTTATCTCCATGCATGGTCCTTGGATAGAATATCAGTCAAAAAGACCCCTGTGCCCAGTTTTTTGTTGTTGTTGTTCTGTTGCTCTCCTTGTGGAGCCCCTGTCCCCTCCAGGTCTTTCTATCTCTCCCTTCTTTCATAAGATTCCCTGCAGTCTGCCCAAAGTTTGGCCACTAGTCTCAGCATCTGCTTTGATACCTTGCTGGGTAGAGTCTTTCAGAGGCCCTCTGGGGTAGGCTCTCTCCCTCTTCCAATGTCCATCCTGTGTGCCATTCTGAGTGAGGATTGATCATCTTAGTCAGAGTCCTCCTTGCTTAGCTTCTTTAGGTATGCAGATTTTAGTATGTTTATCCTATATTATATGTCTAATCTCCACTTATAAGTGAGTATATACCATGTGTGTCTTTCTGCTTCTGGGATACCTCACTCAGGATGATCTTTTCTAATTCCCACCATTTGCCTGCAAATTTCATGATGTCCTTGTTTTTAATTGCTGAGTAGTATTCCATTGTGTAAATGTACCACAATTTCTGTATCCATTCCTCAGTTGAGGGACATATGTGTTGTTTCCAGATTCTGGTTATTAAAAATAAAGCTGCTACAAACATGGTTGAGCAAATGTCCTTGTTGTATACTTGAGCATCTTTTGGATATATGCCTAGGAGTGATATAGCTGGATCTTGAGGTAGTACTATTCCTAATTGTCTGAGAAAACGCCAGATTGATTTCCAAAAGTGGTTGTACAAGTTTACATTCCCACCAGTAATGGAAAAGGGTTTCCATTCTCTCCACATTCTCTCCAGCATGTGTTGTCACTTGAGTTTTTGATCTTAGCCATTCTCATGGGTGTAAGGTGAAATCTCAGGGTCGTTTTGATTTGCATTTCCCTGATGACTAAGGATGTTGAGCATTTTTTTATGTGTTCCTCTACCATTTGATATTCCTCTACTGAGAATTCTCTGTTTAGCTCTGTACCCCATTTTTTAATTGGATTACTTGATTTGTTGCTTTTTAACTTTTTGAGTTCTTTGTATATTCTGACTATTCTGACTATTAGCCCTCTGTCAAAGTATTACATAACCTAGTACACTGCCTGACATATAGTGTGTATTCAGTAAATGACTGCTATTTTTTTAAACATCCAGAGAAAGTGAAGTATTATTTTGACTATAAATAAATGCAAAATTCAAAATTTGTTTCAAGAATCTTGAAGATAGAATTAGTCAAGAACAGTTAAAAGACTACTTAGTACCTTATTTATCTAAATCATTTAATCATTAATAGTTTTATGAGTCTCAGAAAAATACTTAGGTGATTTTAAACAAAGCAATCAGGAATGCTTCGCGTGAAGCTATCACCAGAAAAACTGGCTGATGAATTGTCAAAATGTGCTGTTTCAAGGTACCATTACATTATGATTTCACTATCCTAGCCACCATCCTATGCTACCGAGGATCCAATCCTCTAATGACTTAGATAAATATGGTTACATTTCATGTTTATTTAGTGATTTGTAGCGACAAAAAAAAAAAAAAAAAAAAAAAAAAAAAAACCTGGTACACAAATCCAAATAATTTATTTACAAAAAAAAAATTGACAGCTGCCTTTCCTCCTACAGAGCAAACCAATTCATGTATTAAATGTTAGCCACATTATGTGGTGAGCAAAAGGAGAAGTGATTAGAATGGTTAATGGCAAAAAGCATCCATCCACACAATAAAGAAAGCCAGGACAGCCAGTGGAATGGGTAAACCTCCACAAAGGCTTGAGATGGCACTGGCAATTTTGCTCTATACGTCTATCCTCCTGTCAAAATACATGCTCATCCTTAGCTGACAATGAGCTTGATGGCAGTGGATTATAAACCTGTTACCTCTTATGCTTTTTTGGGTAGGAGAAAATTTATCATGAACTTGTTAGTTTTCTTCATTCCTTTCTTTAAAAAGATAAACTCCAAGTATTGGAGTTATTGACAGAAAATTAATGTCCAAACTCAGGTAGAGTGACTGGGACGCCTATAGAAGGTACGGTCTTGAGCCTTACAGGATGAGTAAGACTTAGTTCTAATTATAAGGTTAAAAATCTTGAATTTAGCTGGGCGCAGTGGCACAAGCCTGAATCCCAGCATTCTGGTAGGCAGAGGCATTCGGATCTTTTTGAGTTTGAAGCCAGTCTGGTCTACAAAGTGAGTCCAGGACAGCCAAGGCTACACAGAGAAACCATGTCTCAAAAAACAAAAACAAACAAAAAATTTTTAAAAAATCTTAAATTTAACTGCATCAGTTTTAAAAGGGTTTTTGGAAAGGAAATACATCTCATTTAACATAGATAATCTATTATGAAGAAACCAGGGCAAGTTGAAACAAAACCTGGTACCCACAGAGGCAGCTGGAAGAGATAAGGTAAGCTAGAAAAACAGTACAGGGTTCAAAAGAAGCAGAACTCACTGGTTCTCTGGAAATGAGTGACTATGTAATAAAAGGAAACAGAGAGACAACTCTCAGAATTATATAATGTTAAGTTGGGATGACCAGATAAAAAAGTTAACGCAAAGGAACTCACCAACTTTTTATGACTATAATTTCCTTAAATACAGAACAATTCTACCAACACATTTTACTTCTTCCATGTAAATGATAATAGCAACATAAAAGAAAAATAACATTCATGCCTGAAAGTTGCTTATCCACTTAGATGTATAGCATCAAACACCTTTGTCTTACTAGACTCCTGTAATAGGCAATGTTTAAACATGGGAGACAGTTGTCCAAAGCATTATCTGTAACACACTATGTCACCGTCTACAGCATTATATATAACATGCTATGTAATTATCTAAAGCAACAAACACAGTATCAATGATGGCTGAGATAACAGAAAGACCAACGGAGAACAGAATCCCACACAGACAGAAAGTCTTTAATTAGTTAAGGTCTAAACTTACAAACCATCTGTCTAGAACTTTTGGCTGAGTATCAGGTATTTTGTGAAGATAACAAAATGCCATGTGGTGGATACTCAATTATCACATTTATAATCCTGAAATAAAATTAGAAAATAACCTAATAATACAATGAAAAGGAAGGGCAAGCCTCCTGGGCTAAGGTAAAAGTACTAGTATTATAGATCTTTTCCACCTCATATGTGGAATTCACCTATTCATGTATGCAAGCACCATAGTGCAGCATTTATACACATATATACCATTCAGTTGCTTCTGGTACCATCTGATTATGGTATATTTGTATATTATGGTATATATGATTATGGTATATAGTACATTTGTTGAAATCAGTAAGCTTTTAAAGTATACCACTGCATCTGTTTTAGTTACATTAATTTTCTGTCTCATCTTAGAATCACTGATTGCAGCATGCTTAACATGGTTTACTAGCAGACTTGGGCAGAAATACTAATAACTGGGCTCGAGACAGAGCTCATAAATAGTGTGCTTGTCTAGCATACACAAGGCCTTGGTTTTAATCCCTAGTGCTACACAAGAAATAATTATAATTGAAATTTTCAAAAGATGACAGACCACATAAGTCTGTTTCATATTTTTAAAATAATTGCTAACATTTGCTTAATGTTATCTATTAATTCAATACACTTCAATTAATCACCTACCATGTATCATGTTCAATCAGAACATTCTCTACCTGGTAGATAACAGGTATCAAGCAAAGACTCATTTGGTTGGATTTAATCCAAATGCAATCTGGAGATGTCACCAAATATAATTTCATTAGAATCCAACATTCCAGTTCTGCACATGGAGCTTCAGATGCCCAGGTGCTAGGTATACTGTAATATACTCCTGAAAAAACCTTGCAAGGCAGATATCTTACTCATCTCACAGATGAAGGGATGAAGAGCCTAAATTACTTGCCCAAATGCAATGCCATGAAACAATGAGAGTCCAAGCCTCTGTCATTGTAAAGCCTGTGAACGTCTCCCTTTGATTCTATGTAGCTTTTTCCTATCCTAAATGAATATAATGATGATGGCAAGGTCATATGTTCATACAGGCAGAGGTGAAGTTAACATTGATACATTTTAAGGAAGAAGAAAAGCCTGACTAGGCTGCCACGGCACCCAAGGCTACATCAAATAAATTAGGAGTACTGACTGTTTCTGGCTTCTTGACATAAAACTCTGAAGGGAAAGTAACTAACCAGCACCGCCTCAGTTACACGATTCGTGGGTGTCCAACAAATACCTTGCTCTACATGTGGAGAGGATAATGTGCAACAACGGGCAGTTTGCAGTGATGATTTGAACTGATTTTTACTCCTGTGAAGCACTGGAGAAACCCTACCTGGTAAATAACAGGTATCAGGCCAAGACTCATTTGGTTGGATTTATTCCAAATGCAATCTGGAGATGTCACCAAATATAATTTTGGGATTGGAATATATGATCCCGAAGAGAGAAAAAAGTAGGACTGCTAGACCTACAGTCATAGACACTTCTATAATGGGTCTTTAGGACCCAGGAAAAAAATATAGCCATTTTAAATTAAGAGTGGCTCAGTAAAGGTTGGAAGCTTTGTTTGTTTAGAAGCACACAATTATAGAAAGGAAAAATTATAGCCATTTAGTCTAAAGGCCACAATTTTCAAGATAGGAAAACTAAAAGAGTGTACAAGCCCACAAGTTAGTAAGCAAAAATTTACCTAGAAACACATACCTCCAGTCCAGAGTTCTGTTTGTAAAACAGTTCCCTAATCTGACCAAGCATATGACTGGGAACTTTAAAGATTCAACAGACATCTGGGATCATCACTTGAGACCGGGAGTCAGTAGCATGTCACTATGTGCATTAAGAGAACCTTCTAGAACAGTTCTCTGCCCCTGAAATGTGCTCACACAGCTACTAGTTTTGGTCTCCCCTCCCCCAACCTCACTAGTGTTCCACTCCTGTTTAAACTATCCCAGTACTTACAAGTTAGGGTCTAAAGTTTGTGGGTGAAATTTGGGGCCTTTCAGAACTTTAATCCAATCTACTTTACCTATCACCCCACCTTGAAAGATGTGGGTATCAACCTTTCTTGAAATAGGGATGCTTTTTTTCTGCCTTGTTCCTTCATAAAGAAGTGGTGTCTGTCACAGACACCATGCTGGCTTCTCATCCTCCTTGACAGTTAATTACTATCTCCTACATATGTCTGTAACATTATTCAAACACAATAATCTCTTTTATCATACTGCACTTCAATTTTACATTACCCTTGTTTAACTGTGTCACATGCCCTGGACACAGGTCATTTTTATTTAGTTTGGTATGCCTAGTTCTTAAACCAAATCTCTCAGAGAAAATACTTTTAAATACTTGAGTTTGAGACCAACTCTGGTCTATGGAGTGAGCTCCAGGACAGCCAGTGCTACATAGTGAGAGGCTATCTCAAAAACAAAACAACAACACAAAGAGGTTTGTTGTGAACGGAAGGAGAGGGTGGGAGGAGAGGCATGCATTTTTGTTTATTTTTTGAGACAGGATTTCTCTGTATAGCCTTGGCTGTTCTAGACTCACTCTGTAGATCAGGCTGGCCTTGAACTCACAAAGATTCACTTGCCTGTTCCTCCCAGAATGCTGGGAGTAGAGGCCTGCAGCACCCACCACGCCCAGCTGAGGCATGAGTTAAGGAAGAATACTGTATTTACTTTTTAGACAGGGAAACAAAACTACTTTTCTAGAGAAAATGAAAATCTCCAAAAGGAGTGAAAAGAAAATTATCTATATAAGTGGAATTAGCTCTTGAGCACAAAGTTACACCATAGGACAGATGCCCTTGGCTCTGGGAATAAAGTTCAGATACGGCAACATAGATGAATATGGACATTTACAAGGCTGGAAGCAGAAAAATAGGTTCAGAGAAAAACAGGTTTCTTTTCTGCCACTCTTTTTTTTTTCTCCCTCTCTTTTAAAGGAAGAGCTGAAGACTAATTTCTTAGGATTTCTAGTGTCTAAGTGAAAATTTCCTTTCTGAGATAGAAAAAGGAAAAGTCATATATAAATCAGTTCCCAAGAATTAGGCAAACATGTGTACATTCAAAGAGACCTTGGCCCTACACTGTCAGACATTTCTTAAATGAACGAACAAGGGGAAGATTGTGTAAATGAAGGTAAGCAATATGGATGAGTCCTGTCGTCTGAGAAAATAAAAGATAACTTATTCACATTTGATAATAACAACACAATGTAAGGGACCAAAAACACCTAGTGATACAAATGTAAATACTTTCTAAAAAGAAGCTTAATCTCTGATCACCTCCCGCTAGGGGGTGTAGCCTTGCCAGGCTACAGTCCAGATAAGACTTGGTAGGATAGGGTCAAATAGAAGAGAAGGTCCTCCCCTATCAGTGGACTAGGGAAGAGGCATTGAGGGAGAAAAGGGAGGGAGGGTGGGATTGGGAGGAGACAAGGGAGGGAGACACAGCCCAGATACAAATTGAATTAATTGTAATAAATGATAATAAAAAAGGCTTGTCAAATAGAAATAAAACATGTATTTTATAAGAAAAAAATTAGCTTAAAAACCATATATATATCCTCACACAGATTTAAAATGAAAATCCAATATCAAGATAACAGTCATTAATAGATTTGAATATATTTTTCCAGATATTTTCTTGCTTATATACCAGGAAACACTAGTTTTATAAGAAAGAAAGAGAGTGAGAAATAGAGAGAGAGAAAGAAAGAGAAGAAAGAAAGAAAGAAAGAAAGAAAGAAAGAAAGAAAGAAAGAAAGAAAGA
>NW_026585644.1:32138042-32152353 GCF_907164565.1 Psammomys obesus
AGAAAGAAAGAAAGAAAGAAAGAAAGAAAGAAAGAAAGAAAGAAAGAGAAAGAGAAGGAAGCTAGCTAGCTGGGCCCAGTGGCCCATAAATATAATCCTAACTACTGTGGAAGATGAAGCAGGAGTGTCAGAATTCGATGATTGCCTGGACTACAGAGTGAGTTCAAGGCTAGGCTGTGCAACTTGTTATGTCTCAAACCTTTAAAAGGAGGGGACGGGGTGCTGGAAGGATCATACCTCATTGCTTTGCAACCTATTTTTTCATGTGACCAATTTTTTGCCATCACAAATAACACTATAATAAATCTCTTATTTTCTAAAATGTTTTTTTAATTTACTTTAATTTTGATTGTGTGATGTGTGTGTGCCTACATGTGGGTATGTGCACACAAATGCAGATGGCCTTAGAGGCCAGAGGTATCAGTTCCTCTAACTGGAGTTACAAATGGTTGTGAGCTGCCTAACATGGGTGCTGGGAAACAAACCTAGGACCTCTGCAAGAGCAGTATACAATCTTAACTGCTGAGCCACCTCTCAGCCCCAACAAAAAAGCATTCTTAATGTATGTATCAAATATAAATATGTGCACACTTATGTGACATTTCCGAAGATAAATACTTCACATGAATAGTGGGTTAGAATGTTTGGATGTTGCAACTTAAATAGACATTACCAATTACCTTAAATTGAACTTCATCTACAAAGTCTTTCACTATGGCATGATGGAATAATTCCAATAAGATGGGGCTTAAATACAAACCCCTAACTTTGGTTTAATTCAGAAAATCATTTAGAATCTCCAAGCTCTTATCTCTTAACTAAACTTCCTTACCTAACAAATGTAATGACAAGAGCACGCTACACTGGGCTGAGGAGATAATTCTGTGGATAAAATGCTTGTTTCACAAGCATTTACAGAGCAACAACAAGATAGCCAAGAGGAGTCCGGTAAGGATCCATTATTGACAGTGTAGCAGAAGCCAGAAGCCTCAAACCAGACCAATGACTCATTGCAATGAACATTTACAAGTAAAGAAGTGTAGACAAAGGGTATTCTGTGGGACACACTGTGACACACTATAGTTTCCATGACGAGGCTTTGTTTTGTTTTGGTTTAGTTTTGTTCCGTTTTTATTTTTTATTTTCTTATTGGGGAGAGGTTGCAAGGGTGGAGAGCAGATAAGAAGGGATGGGAAGATTAATGGGACTGGGCTGCATGATGTGAAATTCACAAAAAAAATCAATAAAAAGCTTAAAGGGGGGTCTCTATTTCTACTTATGAAAGCTTCCTTTCACTTCCATTTCTACTTGCATATAACATCTAGTATTGTAACTTCTGTTTTCATATTTGCTCACTTCTATAAGATTGTCAACCTCTGTGATTATCTCTTCATTTTCATATACCTAATGTCTAGCTTTCAGCCATAAGGCAGATACTAAAATAGTCTTTAAGAACAAACTCCTAAAAGATTAGCGTACTTTCAACTGCACATTGGACAAGCAGGCTAAAGTTACTTTGAAAACAGATCACCTAACTTGAGTTAAATTCCAGTATATGTACTCTACAGGTCTGTGGCCTTATTCACAACATAGACAAAATTTTCTAATCCATGTGGGTAACTGTACCAAAGGATACGGCTATTTTAAGGCTAACGTCGTATCTATAAAACGTGCGGCACATAGAATATTCATATAAATATTAGCTATTGTAACTACTAATATTACAAGTTATTTCTCAACTTTATTTCATTGAAACAAATTAGTTATGTCGAGTATTAATAAAAAGAGTATGTTTTTTACTCCAAATACTCAAAACATTTTGATCCCTAAAAGCCTCTTAATACAAACTGTAATTCTAGTTCTGGAACTTACTTTTTTTTTTTTTAATTTTATTTTTTTCTTATCAGTTACGTTTTATTAACTCTGTATCCCAGCCGTGTCCCGATCCCTCATTCCCTCCCAGTCCCTCCCTCCCTCCCTCATCTCCACCGTGCCCCTTGCCAAGTCCACTAATAGGGGGGACCTCCTCCCCATTCATCTGATCCTGTTTTATCAGGTATCTTCAGGACTGGCTGCAAAGCTCTCCTCTGTGGCCTAACAGGACTGGAACTTACTTTCTTCAGTTAAAAATGTTTAAACGTAAAATACATGCTGGGCAGTGGCGGTGCTCACGGTTAATCCCAACACTCAGGAGGCAGAGGCAGGCAGACCTCTGTGAGTTCCAGGGAAGCTTGGTATACCAAGAAGCCCTGTCTCAAAAAACAAAACAAAGCAAAACAAAACAAAAAACATAAAGTATACATGTCAGTGGTTTTATTTGTTTGTTTTGGGTTTTTGGTTTTTTGAAACGGTTTCTGTGTAGCCTTGGCTGTCCTGGACTCACTTTGTAAACCAGGATGGCCTCGAATTCACAGCGATCCACCTGCCTCTGCCTCCCAGAGTGCTGGCATTACGGGCGTGGGCCACCAAGCCTGGCTTCACTTCAGTGTTTATAAGTGTTAAGTTTAACTAACAAACAAACAAGAAGTCAGAGGGCGTAAAGATTAGAAATGATGAACTAATACTGAGTTGGTGTCCAAATTCATACTAAGGCTTTAAACCAATTTAAGAAGACTCAGTCAACAACTGTGAACAAGACAATTCACCCACACAACAGGGGAAACACACCTAAGAATAGCCTGTGACTCAGCCTCTGCCCCAAAGGAGGGCGAGGACCCGGCAGCTTTGCACTATATGTTCATTTGTCTCCTACAAAGAGTAAATATTTAAACAAACCTATTTACTTGGGTTGAATAAAATGTATGCAGGGAAAAACCTGAAATACTTGGCTTTCAAGTAAAATGTAACTTCTTTGAAACAATTTAATTTTCAAAGTTTTAAACCTTCGTAAGAAAACACAAAGAGGGGTGTTGGAGTGGCTAAAAGCAGTGGCTGCTCTGCCAGGGGACCTAAGTTCAATTCCCAGCACCCACATGGCGGCCCACAGCTGTCTATACCCTGCCTCAAAGTGATTTGGCACTCTCTCACAGACATGCAAGCAAAACTCCAGTACACATAAAATAAGAATAAAGAAGGGAAGAAAGAAAACACAAAGGAAAGAGTAAGTACAGTAACTATTTTTAAAAAATTAAATAAAAGGTAATCAAGTGAGGAAAATCATACACAGAAGATAACCAGTTAATATTATTTAACGTATAGGGGTTATAAAGATTGATAAGGTGCCAGATGCAGTAGCACACTCCCATAATCCCAGCATCAGGAAACAGAGGTGCGCAGATCTCTGAGTTTGAGGAAAACATGGTCTACAAAGTAAATCCAGAACAGTTATGGCTACACAGAGAAACCCTGCCTAATAAACAAATAAACAAATAAATAAATAAATAAATAAATAAATAAATGGGATTTGATAATGAAAACACAAAGCCTTCAAATAATTTTTTAAACCCTGACTAACAAATGTTAACCTAGCTAATAATGAAGAAAACAAAAATTAGCTAGATGTGGTGACACACGCCTTTAATCCCAGCACTCTGGAGACAGAGGCAGCAGATAACTGAGTTTTAGGTCAGCCGTCTGGTCTACAGAGAGGGTTCCAAGACAGCCAGGGTGAAACAGAAAGGGGAGGGGGGGAGAGAAAATTTACATTTTGCATTGTTTCTACTCATAAATTTACCAAGCAAAAACAAAATCCCATCCCTTGTCCTAGCTAACACCTGAGCTAGAAAACATTAAGAACTGGGTACAGGCACAGCCTCTGGGAGTACAAATGATATAGCTTTTCACAAGGCACCTGAAATATACATCAAAAATCCTACCAACATCCATACATCTATGTCAGTAATTTCACTTCAGGGAGCTGTCATAGGAAGCAGCACTAAGAACAACAACAAATCCTTCTTTACAAAGATGTTCACAGAAGCATTAGCAATCATGGAGACAGCGTCACACTGATAACACTATACCATGGAACTGAGTGTTATGCTGCTACTCAAAATCAACTTCACATGCAGGAAAACAGGTGCAATGTGAAATCATTTAAGTAAAAAATACACCAAACTCAGACAAATACTGCATATTTCTTTCATATATAGAAAACACATAATTTATATACACACATATATGTACACATATGTATGTGTATTTATATATAGCTAGAGAGCAGGAGAAGATATCTTAAAGGAGGTAGCAAGCAGGGGAAAGAACATATGCAATAGAATAGCAGCAGAGAACTAACCAGGGGAAGAAAGGGAATCAGCTAGAGGAAGGGAGAGGTATAGAAGAGGACAGTGGGAGGAAACAAAAAATATATAATGAAATGTATGAAGAAATTATGAAACTCATTACTTTGTATTTCAACTAAAAATTAACTTTAGAAATATGAAGGTGCCAGACCCTTTACTATGTTTTTATGTTATCATGGTTACCTTGTTATCACTGATGCCACCATTTCAAGGACCATTCTAGGGGTTTCAGGCTCACATATATTCAACAACCTTGAGGCTAGCCAAGATAAATCAAATTTTGGGGTTTGTTTTGATTTGTTTAATTATATTTTAAAGAAGACTTTACTATATTTTCATAAGCCCCTTGTGAATGTTAAACCAAAATAAATTTTAATTATTTCAAAAAAAGAGAACATGCTGTTGCCCCTACCTGCTCCCTCATTCTAAGTAGTCCTACTAAGCAGAGCAGCAGACCTTCATTAAACCTACCCAAAGACAGGGCTGACTATGACTGCTATGTTTATCAAGAGAGAGTGATAGTAACTATATGTTACCTCTTCGTCTTTATAGCCCTATACATACCTATTACATAAAATATCTACCTTTTAGCTTTTAATCCCAGCACTCGGGAGGCAGAGGCAGAGGCAGAGGCAGAGGCAGATGGATCTCTAAGAGTTCAAGGCCAACTTGGTTTACAGAGTTCCAGGACAGCCAACACTACACACAGAAAAACCCTGTCTTGGAAAAACCAAAAAATACCCTCTTTCTTTTCTTTTTTTCTTGATATAGGCTTTCCTTTTTAGTCTTGGCTGCCTGTTCTGGAACTCGTTGTCTAGACCAGACTGGCCATTGAACTCATAATAATCTGCCTGCCTCTGCCTCCTAAATGCTTGGATTAAAGGCATATACCACCATATCTGGCAAATCTCTACTTTTTAAGGAAAAGAAAATGCAGTATTAATGATACTGTTACACTTACAAAGCTAACAACCTAAATCCTAAACAACAAAATCTGTGTTCTCAACTCCAACATCTGGGGCACCTGATATACACACACATATCCAGAGAAGGACTCTAAGTTACCTACTGAGAAGCGAAGTTAAACTTAAGAAGTTTAAATACTTGGAAAATGATTTCTGTCAAATGATATAAGCTAAATTGTTACCATAGCTATAGAGTCCTTAGCCTCTTTCAGGACCAGCCATCGGAATACCTCAAAATTAAACTAAAAAATTAAGAATAGAATGTCTCTTATCCAAGATAGCAAAACAGAAATCAGAAGCATAAATCAAGGCTGGTCTATGCACTAACCGAGGAAAACCACGACTGGAGCAAATGCTCCACAGGCAAGAGCTCAGGGTTTTTCTCTGGGACTTCTGGCAAAGGCTTCCAGTTTATCAAAATTCCCTGAGCATTTCAGAATCTTAGCAAGATGTCAACACCCTCCAGGTTCTTCACTATCTTGGTAAAAGATATAAGTCAGCAAACAAATCGACCCCTGTTCTGTAGAACTCGGGAAGGAAGACACGTTCTCAACAGTTTGGGGGGGAGGGTCAGCTGAAGCAGTGTGCTTGTGATCCCAGCTACTGGGAAGGTGTCAAGAGGGGTGGGGCTGGGGGAACTCACTAGGAGCCAGGGATTTGTAAACAACCTGAGCAACACCGTAAGACCCTCTCTAAAGGCAAACACAACAAAACAAAAACAAACCCCACAATCCCCCAAAGCAAAAAAGCTATATCCATACCCACAAACAAATACTGGGGCAAACGGGACCTTATTCCTTAGACTTTCCCAAAAACCAGGTGTGTAATACTCAAAACCATTCTAAACAACTCACTGCACATTAATGGGAAATCACCATTTGTGTTTTTGCTCAGTTTTAGTCTCTGGACTTCTGCTCTTTTCCCTACTAGCTTTCAGATCAGTTTCAATGTTACTTCCTCAGTTCAGGTTTCTACTTTGAAAGAGAAATGACTTCTTTTGTGTTTGCGGGTTATCGGGAGGGTAGAGGAGGGCATATACAGGTGTGTATGTTTGTGCACAGCACTTAGCTTTTTATTCGGGTGCTGGGATTCAAACTCAGGTCCCATGCTTGTGGAGCAAACCCTTTATCAACTGGGTCATCTCCCAGCCTTTCACTTCTGGACACCACTAGCATCATGAGCATCTTTAAATCAACTCATTGTATCTGTCCAGTCATTAGATGGATAAGAAGAGAGAATGAAAAAGAATTCCAAAACTTAGAATTCCATGTAAGGGTTGTGGGAATGAAAACAAGATGAGTACCTTACTTTGCCATGAGAAACTAGAACTTTATTAGATGAGTAATCCCAGAGGAAATGACTCCTAAATTGAGTAATGTGTATTAAACAACAGGTTTCAGGCAGCAGGTGATTGGGAGTAGGGTGATTTTTAGGAATTGAGAACAGAAATAGGCAAAGGCACAGCAGAAAAATCTAGACTTTAAAAGACAATGTCAAGGCACCACGCTGTTAAGCCCAGCACTTGGGAGGCAGGTGGATCTCTACTAGTTAAAGGCCAACTTAGTCTATATAGAAAGTTCCAGGAGGGCCAGGGCTACAAAGTAAGACCCTGTCTCAATTAAAAAAAAAAAAAAAAAAAAAAAAAAAGACCATATCAAAAGAGCTAATAACAGCACTAATTAAATGAGTTATTAAATAACGAACACTAGGCATATTCAATATATGCGTACTTGAGAAATGCACAAAGATATTAACTACCACCATTATAATTTGTCTTAAATTCATAAACAAAGCTATAAACAAGCTTGGAAAAATGTAGTACTATTTTTAAGATATACTTTTCTTAACATACAAAGACTCTTAGGAACAAACAAGAAAGCTGGTGATGTTCAGCTGGTAGAATGATTGTCTACCATGCACAAAGCTTTAGGCTTGTTCCCTAAGGCCAGGGGTAGTGGCAGATGTCTGCAATCCCAGCATTCAGGAGGTGGAGGTAGGTGGATTAGAAGTTTCAGCTCCTTCTATTATCACTGGCTACGCAGTACATCTGAGGCCAGGAAAGGCTATATGAGACTCTTGTCAAAACAGATTAGAAACAACGAAAGAAGAGGGGAGGGAAGAGAGGACAGAAAAGGAAGAAACAACAGAACAAAGTAAACATGCCAATAAAGTGAGAAAGAAGCGAAAATGAACATTTTTAAGAAAAATGGAGGAAAAAGTAGTTTTAATAAGTTAGCATATTTTTAATTAATTTATTTTTATTTTATATACATTGATGTTTGAATGCATGTATGTTTATGTGAGGATGTCGGATTCCCCTGGAACAGGTGTTAGACAGTTGGGATCTGCCATGTGGGTGCTGGGAATTGGACCTGGGTCTTCTGGAAGCACAGCCAGCGCTCTTAACCGCTAAGCCATCCCTCCAGCCGCAAGTTAGCATATTTTTAAAAGGTAATGCTTTCAAGGGTGTGGAGAAATAAGACTGATTCCATTCACACACTGATACTAATGGACTTTCCTGTAAGGGCACCTGATAGTATGCTTACATGGACACTAAGAAGTACCCACACCCTTTAATCCAATGTGTACTACTTGAAATTTATTCTGGGAAAATGCTTACAATCATGAACATAAATACAGCTACAAGGATGCGAACTATAGCATGATATTAAGAAAAATTATAAACTACTTTAGTCTACAGAAGCAATGAGATAGCAATTATAAGCGGAAGATCAAAGTCAAACGCATAACTTACATCTCCCGCTTACTGCTTATGTGACTTTGGGGAAATTATTATACTTGCTCACATTCCTCAACTATAAAGTTATTATAGAGAGGCTAAAGACTAAACAAATTTATATAAAGTTTCCCCCAAAATAACTAGTATATAGCTATTGCTGTATTAGTATTAGACATTATTACTAATATTCAGTAGTATGGACACCAATAAAAGCATATTATGGATAAGTACAGAGTAAAAATAGAGCCATGTTTTGATAAATATTAATAACCTAAAAAGAAGAATCACAGAACAGGAACTGGGCATGTAGTTCAATGGAAAAGCACTTGTCTAACATACTCAGGATCCATCCCGGCACACCAGAAAAAAACAAAACAAAACAAAACAAAAAAAAATGTTAAATTATAACAACATAAGTCTATCATCTGCAAAGACAAAACTCTAAGGAGATATCTACCAAAACATGAGCACTGGCTATGTCTGGAAAGTTATCATGGTCTTTGTATTTCCCTGTAGTGTTCCAATTTTCTACACAGAGCATTTATTATTCATCATAATAAAAATAGTACACATAAAGTCAATAAAATTTTAAACCAAACAATACAGTACTTTTAGGAAAAATCAAATTAAGTGCCCATTCTAAGCCACTTGGCAAATCTCGTCTTTAGGCATACACTATGTTGGGGAAGGTTTTTTTCTGGTTTCAGTAACTAGAAAAAGTATGAAGAGGTCTGGTAGGTACCAACCAAATCAACAACAACAACAATAAAAATAAAACCATCTTAAATACGGTCCTGAAATATGAATAAATTTATTTATTAAGGCTATCATCTATTTACTTGTAAATGTACACCACAGACTTTCTTTAGTCTTGAGTTCCTTGATAATTCTAAATGTAGCAAATTTACTTCTCCCAATTACTCCACACACATACGCACTCCAGACATCTATTTTCTGCCTTAATTTTCTCTACAGTATGTGGCAAATTCTAAATTCAAGACATTTTATTGTCTTTCTTCTCTTTTCCTTCCTGAATTTAAGTGACATTATGGCAGGACAGGGTTGTATATTTTATTCACTGGTTATATAAGCAGTATATCAGACATTTCTTGCAAGAAATCATGCAATATTTACAAAATGATGAAATGAAAAAATGAATTCCATGCTTTGAATGACGAGTAATTTCTGTTTTCCTTAACTTTCAAAGAGAGGAGACAGTGGCTAGGAATAACGAAAAGAAAGCTGGGGCTGGAGAGATGGCTCAATGGTTACGAGCACGGGCTGCTCTTCCAGAGGTGCTGAGTTCAATTCCCAGAAACCACATGGTAGCTCAACCATCTATAATGAGATCCTCATCCTCTAATGGTGTCCTCTTCTGGCATACAGGCATACATGCCAGCAGAACACTGTATGTATAAAAAATAATAATGCATTTTAACAAAAAAGGAAAGAAAGCTGATAAAGAATGTAGAGAAAGAAAAAGATGAAGAAACATTACTCCAGAGAAGAGAAGGTCTAGGGTGGACACAAGACTGAGCAGCAATGCTCTGTAAGAGAGGGTCGGCATCGTGCTAATATAAAAACTAGAAAGTGGGGCTAGAGAGATGTTCAGTGGTTAAGAGCACCAGCTGCTCTTCAGAGGATTAGGGTTCATTCTCCAGCAACCACATGGCAGCTCAGAACTGTCTGTAACAGTTCCAGGGGATCCGACACCCTCACACAGGCATACATGCAGGAAGAACACCAATGCACATAAAATTAAAATAAATAGATAATTTTAAAAAAAGCTAGAAAGCCCAGGTCCTGGAAAGTACCATCAGTAAAGGCTTGTGGTTACTCAAATCTCATCCAGTGGCTCTTTTTATCTCAGTCATCCAAGTTACTCAGTTCTCTGAACCCCTGGGCAACCCTGCAGGAACCTAGACATTAGAATGAGGAAGTAAACTCCAAGTCAGAATCACTGGAGTGAATGAGGGGAAGGCAAGGAAAACTCCAATACATGTTGTCTCTGCAGCGAGACGAAAACCAATTTATAAGCGTTTCACTAAAAATTTAACAGTGGAAAACCTAAAATGTGAGGTTTCTCTTCTACCACTCGGATTTTCAGATCTTATTAAGAATGGTTTAGAGAAGCAATGCTACTTTGTATTCCTACACTACCCTGATTCCTATACAAACTGATGGTTAATACTGAAGGTCAACCTGGCAAAATCTACAATGTAGGAAGCAAGCCTTTGGCTTTGCCTGTGCAGGGTTATCTGGATTAGGTTAACGGAGTGGGAAGAACATGGACTGTTATTCCATGGACCGCATACAGAGGAAAAAACCAGCCAAGCATGGTTGTTCATATCTCTCTGCACCTGACTACCTGTCTCCTTCCCCTGCTGTGATGGACTATACCCTCAACCCCTGTGTCAAAACAGGCCCTTCCTCAAGTTGCCTCTTCTCAAGTATTTTGTTACAGCAACAAGAAAAGCAACTAACAGAAGGTGTCAGTAATCTTTGAAGGGATTAGTTATTTCATGATTACTAAAAAGCAATGCCACCAAATGTTACACAAATTATGAGGCTTAGTAACTTTTTTACAAATGCACAAAAGCCTATTAGATAGAAGGTTGAGAAAGGAGGACAGACTCCAAACAGCAGAAAGAAAATGGCAAAGCAAACGCTGTTCCTTCCTAATGACCAGTACAAAATGTGCAGGTGCCTTGTCTATTTGGAACCTTCGCCTGTCACTGTTCTCTCTCAACACCAGCCTCTTCCTAGTTACGTCCACTTCACACCGCATGGAATTTAACCACCTGAACTCAAAGGCTCTGACCTGATAATCCAAAGTAGAACTTAAGGGAACTAAAGGGCAGAGTCTTAGATTGAACTGAAGGTCAGACCTTGTAATCTATTTTCTAGCTTTCTTATGTGTCTCATTTTGATGCTGTTTAGAAATTGAGCACCAAAAGAAAAGGCTATTTTTATAGTTATTATATAAATATAAATATATAAAATATATTATATTTTATAGTTATTAGGATAAATCGCAAACCAGAGCGAGAGAGAGAGACAGGGAGAAGGACAAACCAATTAGCTTGAAATTTCTCATTGAGGCAAGCTGCAACGGTAACAGGTTATTTACTGGGCACTTGCACTAAGCACAGTCGCTAAGCACTTTATATCGTATACAACACTATGAAAAATGGCTTCTATTGTTATTCCTGTTTTATAGATGAAGAAGAAACAGAAATTAGAGATTTAAAGAAACGATCATTCAACTATTTGGAACTGGAGCTGGGGTGGGAGGCCTAATTAGAGACAGAGCCTATACTTTTATCTAACAGTTATAAATATACATGCAATTTTTATTAAACCAGACCTTTTCTTAAATGAATATACATTCACAATGAAAAGGATCCAGAAAACATAAAACAAGTTAAATGTCTACCATCTGGTAGTAGACCCTACATTGTCTGCCATAATGACGGTTGAATAGCTGCATGGTACATAACAAAGTTATTCACTGTCTTGACATGGCTGTGAAATTACATTTTGATTGAATCTCTCAAAACACTGCAAACAAAATACGTTGCATTCTTAAAGTTACAAAAATACATTATTTCTTGGTCTGTTCACTGTCCTATTTCTGCTTGGTTTCCTCCCTTCCTCCCCCATTTCCTCTCTGCCTCATATCCTTTAAGGCCAGTTCAGTTCCTCTTTCTCAAGAATACCTATATGCACACTTCGGCCCAGAGAATGGTAAGATTTCCCCGTGTGCAACCACTGTAGGATACTGCAGACTTAACACTAAAGAGCCAAGTAGAAATGCATTGCTGATGTGTGTTCAGCTTTAGAGCTAAGCAAATGCATAGATAATTGAAATATTCTGGGGTTTTGACTTCATACTTGGAATCTGCTTTTAACAATTAACATACCAAAAACTTTTCCCTTGTTTAGCCTTTTTTGCAAAATATTTTCAAAAAATTTTCCGTAAGTATTTAAAATACAAAAATTTGTTCCAAAACAGGTGGTTAGATAATATACCATATTTTAGTAACATAATTACCCTTAATAATGTGTAGGGACCAATGTAAATGTTTTACAAGTAAACATGTAAAACTTCCATGCTGGGTGTGAAGTTGCACATGTGATACCAACAGTGGGTAGAATGAGGCAGAAGAATCATAAGTCCGAGGCCTGTCTGTGCTAAATAATGAGACTCTGGCTGTGTAAACCCAGAACTTGAGCTGCAGCTTGGTGGTGAACACTGCAGGTTGGAAAGCACCCAAGGAAGCCTACAAACCCTGGCCAAGGCAGCCCATACCTACATAGAGAGATACATATATGTGTCTCCATATTTAGGAGATGTGTGTGTGTGTGTGTGTGTACATGCGCATCGGTGCTGAAGGTCACTCATATTTATTAGCATTGGCTCTGAGACCTAGAGCAGTCAGTTAAATTCTAATTTAACATTTCGCTTACCTAGCTGACTAGAGGACATTAATTACTTGCAAGGCCTTCGATGTGCTTTAAATAATTATATAAAACACTGAGCATAGGCTCTAATGCTATTAAGTGCTCTATAAATGACCACCATGGGAGACATGCTGTAATACTAAAGGAAGTTTAGGTGAGGGTGGACAATACATTTTCTCTTATTAAAAGGGTGGAACTCTGTGAAACTTTACATCAAAGATGAATTAAAACAAAATATCTTGAGACTGTATGCACCCTGATGACAGACGGCATGCTCAGAATGAGTGAAATGGTTGGTTCACCCCCTAATACACATTCATACACACACACCTCTAAGAGTTCTAAGATTACATAAGGAAATTTCAGCTTTGTAATAGAAATAGAGTAACTACAGGATGAAATGACTAAGATAAAGAAAATCTTGAAAGCTTATAAGTTTGGGTAATGGGTATGTATGCTATTCTATTTTTGTAAAAAACCTATTTTTTTAAAAGAACAAATCCAATCCTCTGAACACACATAACCTATTTCTTCACATTCAGGAGAAATCAGGATTTGAGCCTTAAGCTGTGTTGAACAATGGCATTTTTCTAGTCAATAATTAAATACTGGTCCAGTTTTCATTAACCATCTACCTTTCATCATGAAGATGAGCAAAGGGGATGCTTAGGACTACATTAAATGGTTACAAACTCACAGATTTTTCAACTGCAAATCAATATTAAATCAAACGGCAGCAACACACATTTTCTTCTTCACATATTTTCAACACACATTTTTTTCATCCTTAAAAAATAAAAATAAGAAAGGTTCCACTTTGCTTAATTACAAGGCAATTGTAGGAATAACCCCAACCTAAAGGTAAGAATGTAACTTTCTTTGACTTGTGCAGGTCTCCCCTCAATTGGTGTAAAGGCTGCAGGCGATGTTTCTAGGTTGCTTGTAGGTTTTATCACTGATTGGCAATATTGCAAACCTTCAGAGGGAAGTTAGCAGTTTCTCAGACGCGTAAGCAGCTAGGCTGGCCTCCACTCTGTGCTATCTAAATTAAGCTAACAACACAAAATTCTAAGTGACATCTTGCCTCCCCCGAGTAAGCAGTGAACACTGTGGAACAGACAAACAGGATGTAGTAAGGCAGTAATTTCTGTGCTACCTTGAATTCCTATCATAAAGTAGCTGGCTCTGGCCAAAATGTTCCTATTCATTACGAATCCAAGTTTCAAACGAACATATTCGCCACGGGCAGTCACTGAACAACAAGGCACAGGATCGATACATGCAAACACAGCGTCTTTTCTGCAGAACGAAAGCCATCTGCACTTGCAGCCTCGGTTTCCCCATTCACTATGCACTGGAAGGCGTCTTCCCTCCTTTCCTTAAATAGGCAATGAACTTTACTCAGGCTACAGAGATCCCTTCTCGCCGTGCCTTCCTATACACCCTGGAAGTGCATAACGCAGAAACCAACGCTTCACATTTCTCAACTTTGGCTGTTCTAAGGCGAGCCCGCGGACGCCAGGCATCCACCCACCGTCCTCTCGTGACTCGGGCTACTTTGACGCACCGGGATGCGGCTCACCTGACACTCTGCACCAACCCTGACCAAGAAGGAAAAAAAAAAGAAAGAAAGAAAAGAAAAATCAACCAAGCCAAATAAAACGGGTCCCCAAGGCAACGCGCACCCAGGTCGCCCACAGTAATAGGCGGCGGCCGTCACCTGCCAGGCGAGGCCGCGGAGGGTCCCGGCGTCCCGGCCTCGGAGACGAGCGGGGGCAGGAACCCCGGGGCCGGAGGTTTCCGCCCGGGGCGCCGCCGCTCGGCCGGGGCCTAGGGCGGGGGCCGCTCGCGCGGGCGAGGGCCGGAGCAGGCGGCGGGCGGCGCGCGGCCCCCTCTGCGCG
>NW_026585644.1:32152753-32244267 GCF_907164565.1 Psammomys obesus
GCGCGCTCCTCGGCCCCGGCGCGCGGGCGCGGCCCAGGCGCGGGCGAGACCCTGCCGTGCCGCCGCCGCCGCCGCCGGGTCAGTCGTCAGGCCCGGCCGCAGCAGACCTGTTGCGCAGCCTGTCACGGCCGCTGGGCTCCGCCGGCGCCGCCTCAGCCCCACAACAACATGGCGGCCGCGGCCTCCGCAGGAAGCCGGGGGGGCGGGGAGGCGAGCGACGGGAGGGCAGGGACGGCCCGCCCGCCCGTCCGCCCGGCCTGGCCGCGGGGCACCGACGTCCCGCCGTGGGGAGCGCAGCGCTGCGTGACCCTCCTCCCTCCTCCTCCTCCTCCTCCTCCTCACCCCGGGAACCGTGAGGCCGAGAAGGCGTAGGCTGAGGCGCTTCTCCTCCCGCGAGGTCCCGAAGCTCCGGAGCCAACAAGCGCTTCCAGGAGCTGCTGCGACCCACCTGGCTCCTCCTCTTCGAGGTGACAAGGGTGGGACGTTTCCTGCCACACTGGACCCCAAGGTTTCTGGAAAGGGCCGAGAGATGTCCCGGACATCCTTGTTGGACCACACGTGGATCTTGCTCTCTCGCTCTGGAACCTTCTTATTCGCTGATGGTCTCGTCGTCAATAGGGGAGCAAGAATTTCCTGAGAAGGGGAAGCCAGAGGTGCGAAGGAGTAGCCTCCACTGTTGTGGCAGACCCTTCTCAAGAACTCCCCTAAAAGATTGAACCTCACTCATTATTCTTCACCGCGTCTCTCTCTTACACATACAAACAGAGAAACAGAGACAGAGACACAGAGGGAGACAAAGAGACAGAGAATCATCCAACAAGGAGCATCCATCCCCTAACCCTGTTCACATGCAAGGGCAAGCTCCTCACAGGAAGACCTCCCCAGCAGTCTTTGCTGCCTGCAGAAGCTAAGCATTCTTGCTCATCCTACAGGAGAAACTGAAACTCAGAATTTCTCTTTATTACCTCTTTCTATTATATGGACTCCTCAGAAAGACCAGCCTCAAGTCACCATAACATATTTGACAAAGGCAGCAACACTCCCTTGACAAAAAGGCTTTCTTTGGATTGGGGTGAAGAAATGATGGGTTCCTCATGAGCGAAATGGAGGTCTAAGACTCAAAATTTCAGTTGAGGGGCCTTTGCTGAGATGCAAACCTCATAACCTGAACGGATGCATGGCTGTAATCCCTGCACACACTCAAGAGAAAGCCAGATCTGACTGGTGAGAAGGATCATGAATTTGAGGTCAGTCTAGGCTCTACATAAACCGTTTCAAAAAAAAACAAAAATAAATTGATCGGTTTGGGGTTTGGGGTTTTTTTGGTTTTTGGAGACAGGTTTTCTCTGTATAGGCTTGGCTGCCCTGGACGCGCTTTGGTAGACCAGGCTGTCCTCGAACTCACAGAGATCCACCTGCCTCTGCCTCCCTGAGTCCTGGGATTACAGGTGTGTGCCACCATGCCTAGCTAAATGAATTTTTTTTTTAAAAAATATCATATCCCTTTGATTCCTGTTGAAATGTGAGAGGTCTGTGTATATCATATAACCTCAGGCTTCATTTTTAAATATAATTTTTATTTATTACAATTTATTCACTTTGTATCCCAGCTGTAGCCCCCACCTTCATCCCCTCCCAATCCTGCCCTCCCTCCCTCATCTCCTCCCATGCCTGTTCCCCAGTCCACTGATAGGGGAAGTCCTCCTCCCCTTCTCTCTGACCCTAGTCTATCAGGTCTCATCAGGGCTGGCTACATTGTCTTCCTCTGTGGCCTGGTAAGGCTGCAGCCCCCACCCTACCCCTTAAGGGGAGGTGATCAAAGAGCCAGCCACTGAGTTCATGTCCAAGACAGCCCCTGTTCCCATTACTAGAAAGCCCATTTGGAGACTGAGCTGCCACAGGCTACATCTGTGCAGGGGTTCTAGGTTATCTCCATGAATGGTCCTTGGTTGGAGTATCAGTCTCAGAAAACACCAGACTTCATTTCTTACCAGTTGGGGCAGATGAAGGCAGCAAGTCTGACTTAAAAGAGAAGGCTGAAATGCTCAGGCCTAAAAATGTCAATGGTGATAAACAGGCTTTTCTTGCTCTCATGTTGTTTTTCTTAACTCTTTGATTAGGACTTGACTAAGACCTGACAGACAGGTCCTGAGCTTCACTGACACAGAGACACAATACTCCTTGTTATCAGTCTACGAGGTCCCTCACTTCCTGGGTGAGGGACCAGATAAAACTTTTCTGCCTCCAAACAAGTCTTTTAAACAAGCACTCTTAAGCACCTGCTTTCATATCCACCCCCATGCTGCCTTCCCGTGCCCAGAATCTAAGCCCCAGAATCCTTCTCACCACAGTCCTGCAGGGAGTTGACCTGTAAAACTGACTTTATTCCTCATGGGCAGACAGTTAATCTCCATTCAATCCCCTCACTAACTAGTGTCACTTGGATTTGGTGTTCTGGACTTGGTGACATTCACCTTGTCTTTCTGTTGAAGAAGCTGCCTCATGCTTGGGAGGAGGAGGACAGGGAAGTGGGGGAGCATTTAAAAGTCTCCCTTAAAAAGACTACAAAACTGACAACCTCTGACAGGAATGGGGGTTCTGTATGCCTCTGCCTCCAGCATCCTAAGCACTAAATCAACAACTCATGTTTCTTTCTTTCTTGCTTGCTTTTCTTTTCTTCCTTCCTTCTTTCTTTCTTTTTTTTTTTTTCTGTTTTTAGTTGTTTTGGGTTTTTGAGGCAGGGTTTCTCTGTGCAGCCTTGGCTATCCTGGACTCTCTTTGTAGACCAGGCTGGCCTCCAACTCACAGAGATCTGTCTGCCTCTGCCTCCCCCGGTGCTGGGATCACAGGTGTGTGCCACCACACCTGTTTTTTTTCTGGTTTTGTTTTTTGTTTTTTTGAGACAGGGTTTCTTTCTGTAGTCCTGGCTGTCCTGGAACTCATTCTGTTGACCAGTCTGGCCTCAAACTCAGAGATCTGCCTGCTGGAGTGCTGACAACTTAGGTTTCTCTTCAGAATTTTAGACCAATCTCTCCTATCACAACATGGAGTATGAAGGCCTCCGATAGCCTAGCTTCTCTTATACTTACATATGTGATTCTGGAATAAACCTGGACTGTTTAGTATTTAGTGGTTAGGTGTGAGTAATGACAGGAAAAGAAGTGAAGGATTCTCAGATTCCCGAGCAGGCTTTGCCCACAGTAGTTCTGTTCAACAATCTAAAGAATGGAATTTGGGAGGCAAACACAGAAGCTACCCAAGAAATGTTCTTGCTGCTTCTCCATCTTTGCCCACTCATATGCAAAAAAAAAAAAAAAAAGAAAAGAAAAAGAAAAAAAAAAAAAGTCCTTTCTTTTGAGGCTTACAACTCCAGTAACACCCTTCTTCTCTTATGTCTTTAGCCGAATTCCAGGGCACTCAGTATCTACTTTGGCACCTGAAGCAGTCAGTCAGTCCTCCCCACCCAAAGCTCTCATCATCCTTTGGCCTTAGGAATTTGTGATTGGTAGGTGATGCAACCTCCCTCCCAGTTCTTTAACTTCCTCCACTCAAGGGCTGATCTTGAAACTGTGCCTGTGAATTCCCTCAGAATTTCCCAAATTGTTCACCACTAGCATAAACCAGAGATGAAGTAACAAGTCCTACCTAAGTCATAATAGACATTCTTGTTCTAGAAAAGATCAGCAGTGAAAAATTTGGGAAATCGGGAAGTAAACTATGCATATCTTATTTCTCCCCTTCTGCCAAAATCTAGGATAGGTTCTTAGGCTTATTTCTATAAACCAAGGTTTCACCATGGTTTATAAATGGTTTATACATCTAATCACAAGCTTTTTTCCTTCCATGCTCTTCTCAGCCATATAGATCCTATTTTCTCTCAATTTCTCCTTTTGTAGTTTTCAAAGATCCAATTCTTCATCTAAAAACCTACCCAGGTCTAGCCTCAAAACAAGACTATTGTGGTGAGAACAGGCTAGAACAGACACAAGTAAAATGTCCAGATTTCAACCATTCCCTAAGAAAAATATGTTATCATATAAGAAGACATGAGAACTTGGGGCTTGTCTTTTACATAAGACCTTTAGCATTAATAGACTGACTATGGCAATGCTATAACCTTAATTTTAAATAATTAATTTATAAAGAAATTAAGGTGCTATGGTCTATAGAGATCGCCCAGATATGCCCAGATATTTGTTCCATCTGGTGTTCTGTATTATTTCTTGAGCACCAGAGATTCCAGTTATAATTTCCTCTAAATAACTTCCTTTAGTGTTTAAAGCTATACTACAGGTCTGTTGGCCATAAGTTCTTATGTTTTATAAGAAAATTTAAATGTTATTTGTTTTCATGTTTGAATGTAAATTTACATTCAACTCTCATATTTGAATGTAGATTTACATGGTTGTAAAATACTGAGTTAAGTCCAATGAGATGGTCCAGTGGATAAAGGCACCTACTGCCATGCCTGATGACTTGAGTTTGCTCTATGGACCCCACAGATGGAAGGAGAAAATCAGTGCCCACAAGTTGCCCTGTCACTTCCAGACCTGCACCATGACATGTGAATAGAATATAAAAATTCTGAGTTACTAGGTTTTATTTGTTTTTATTTTCAGTATTTTAATGATGTTTTTCAATTCTCTTCTACAAGGCTAGAAGTGAGCTGCTGATCAGATAGGTTTATTATAATCATATATTATTTTTCTTCACAGCGTTGAAGATTTGCATTGTATCTTTGCTTTCAGCAATTTGGCTATGACATACACCAACATGGACTTTTCTGTTTGTTCAGCTTCATGAATCTCATGTCTTAAAATATCTGTTTTTTCATTGAATTTTTTAAAAAATATCACTCAACATCCCTTCAAATACCTTTTTCTGCTCCACTGTCCTCCTCTGACATGTATATTTAAGTGTTTGATGACCTCATTAGGTATGCACCAACAGTGTAACAATGTTCCACTATGGAATACCAAAAGCCCAGGCCTTTCTCTCCTCTGTGTACAGGACATCTGAGAATAGGAATACTGGGGAAATGAGCTTTTTAAAGTTGTGCTTCTTTGACCTTCTTTGGTAGGAGCTTGTTTGTGTCTATTGTCAGCCAGGGTATCTATTCTAATGGCTTATAAGAAACTCTCTCTCTCTCTCTCTCTCTCTCTCTCTCTCTTTCTGTGTGTGTGTGTGTGTGTGTGTGCGTTTCTCTCTCTTCTGAGAAACAGGTGAAAAGTAGAGTTTTCCCTTCCTCTGTTCCTTTTTCCTCTCTAAACTTAGAACAAACTACTGACAATAGTGATTAACACCTGAAGATCTAAAGTCAGCTCAATCTGAGAAACCAGGTTGAGGTTGCCCTAGTATTTTATCATAAGGATCATATGTATGATGAAAAGTAGGTCAGGGTAGGGGTTCAAGGACCAAGAAAAGGTCTAGGCCTTCAGTGACATGTCTTTGTCAAGTCACTGAGTGAATCCTTTGTTTTCATGAAGTTAAAAGTTACTAAGAACCTCACATGTTCCTAGTTCATAACCACGGACTGTGGGACACACTGATTCGTGGGTTTTCTTGCTTACTTGCCAACCTTACAATCCCTTTTCTAGAGTGTGGTGCACAGTAGTGGACGCAGGAGTCACTTGGGGGTAAAGGGCGGGAAGGGAATCTCAACTCTGGCATGGGAGGAGCGTTACCACTTTCAGGCTGCTGGTGTGGCATATAACTTGAGACCCTGGCTTAAAGCCAGAGAGCACTGCAAAGACAGCGCCAGGCAAGCTGGGGGGGGGGGGGGGGCAGCCCAGACTTAAAGCCAGGGAGCACTGCAAAGGCAGCACCAGGCAAGCTGGGGGGGAGTCGGCCCAGACTTAAAGCCAGGGAGTACTGCAAAGGCAGTGCCAGGCAAGCTGGGGAGGGAGTCAGCCCAGACTTGGTTCTGTGCCAGCACTGCAGGGTGGAGCCAAAGGCTTGCTTCCTAAGGCCCAAAAGCCCTGAACAGGATGTGCATGTCATTCATGACTGAAGCACCAGGGGCTTCCAGTCTGGCAGGTGTAGCTCAGCAAATGGGAATCCAGCCTGCATTCAAGAGTCAGACATGCTTCCCGTCTGGCATGTATCCCTGGCTCTCAGCTATGTCATCGTAATTCTCTGCAGACAAAGCAGATACCAGTTCACTTCTTGTAATAATCTAGCTAATAATAGAGGTTTTTACACTAGACAGGGCATTTTTTTTTACCTTTTTATTTTTCATTTTTGTGGTGCTACAAATGGAACCCAGGGTTTTATGCAAACTAAACATGTGTTATGTCACAGAGCTGTGCTATCAGCTCCTGATTTGTAAAAAATTTAGTTAATTTTTGCAACAAAATTGAGAATTAAATTTCTGTTGTGATCAGCTAACCTTGATTGATTTAAAAAGGAGAGGTAAAAATCAGGCCTCACCTTATGTTTGAGAATTTTCTCAGGCCTAGTTTTTATTTTTATTTATTTATTTATTTATTTATTTATTTATTTATTTGCCCCTTTATCTAGAAAAGACATTGCTCTTCTGCATTCAGATAGCAGTGTTTTAATTTAAAGCATGCAGTAGATTAGATCCTTTGGCACTGCATGATCCAGAGTGGCCAAACAAACTTTTGTTTCTAGTGTTAGAATTTTTTTTTCCTTTTTCATTTGAGATGAATTTTAATAATGATAACTGCTAGACCTGGGGTACATGCCTATAATTCCAGCTACCTGGAAAGCTGAGATGGTTCACAGGTTTAGGGTTTGTTGGGGCTACACAGCGGATTTAAGGCCTGCCTGAGTACTGCAGCAAGACTGTCTCAAAAGAGAATGGGCAGGGGAGAAAGGAGATGGGAGGGAAGACAAGGAAGGGCAGGGAAAGAAAAGGGGAGAAAGAGCTGGGGGATACATGTCTGTGTTATTACTAGTTCTTTAAAGATTGAGACAAGAAGGTCACAAATTTGGGGCTAGCCTTGGCTACAAAACACTCTCAAGAAGGAAGGAGAGGAAGTGAAGGAAACAAAACAAAGCCAGGAGTGGTGGTGGGTAGGCAGAAAGTACCCCAAAGGCTAACACTGTAGCAGGAGGAACCACAGGTAAGTGTGAAGCTGAACTTGGTATTTTAAAAAATGATATGCCTTTAGACTTGCCTTGTCTTGACTTCACTTATGAAAATAAAATCCAAGCTATGAAATTACAGCCCAAACTAGAATCAGCAATGTGAAGCTGGTCATGTCCTCCCCCTGGCTGGGGAGGAGCTGCTGGATCAGGAATTTTCTGCTGGGGAACTCTAGTGGTAACTATGATGTGGATGCTTGGTGCTATTTGCCATTCTGATTTTTTCCTTTTTTGTTGAATGCATTCTATTGGTAAGTCTTCTGTAGTTCTTATAATGTAGAACTGCCTAAATCAGTAGACCCATGGAGGAAAACAAAAAAAGAGCAGAAATGGACTACTTGCAGATTGATTTTGCCTCAAAGCCATTCCTCAATGGGTGAACTTGTTATGTGATCTACTGGTGTTGTCATTAGGCCTTATAACCATAAGCTGAAACCTATACAACTATAAGCCAAAATAAACCTTTGCATATATATGACGCTGCCATAATAAAACCCATTACTTTGTAATTATCTTAAAAATTAATAAATAAATAAAACTTGTCTCTTTTTAGGCTGATTATTTCTGCTATCACAGAGATGGAAGGCTGATTAATTACCATCATTTGGTGCCTATTCTTCGGATTAATTTTTAAAACCTTAATCAGTGAGTGAAAATAATTATTATTAGTTTCTATCTATAAAAATATATTAATCTACCATAGCAGTATTAGAATATACTACTTCTTCTGTCCCCTCCTCAGTTATGTTTTATATTATTTAAACTTTTACTAATTAAACTTTTACTAATTAAAATTATTTTAAAATTTTACTTGTTTTCCTTCTATTCACTGGTGATCATCATTTTAAAATTATTTTTGTTAAATAACAAAATTATATTTAGTAATAATTTTGTTCAATGAAGTATTCATATACTCTTTCTACTATGATCTGAGTGTTGTCTTCCTTCAAATTTTGTGTGCTGAAACCCTAAGTCCCTAAATGATAGTTTTGGGAAGTGAGATTTCTGAGATGATTTTAAAATAATCTAACCACAAATGAGATTAGTGCCTCTATAAGGAGACCTCAGGGAAAGCTGACTCAGCTAGACCATAGTACATGTATACCAAAAAGTGGATCCTCACCTGTTGGATGACAGATCGTTTTCTGAGGAGAAGCATTATACATGTCTACTCACCCCAGACTGGGAATACGCAAAAGACCAAAGTAGAGATACTACCAAAGACCAACTTGGTGAACCATGAGTTGTATTGAAGTTACAGGAATATGGGTGATAGGTTACTTATAGAAGCAGAAATTACTCAAAGACTAAAGCCCACCCCAACACAGGTGACAACTCACAAAATTGGGAACCTGAAGCACACAGTAGGCAGCTCAACAGGTTGGAGAGTGCACTTCCCAGTTCTCTCTCTTGCTCTAAACTTCTAGGCAGCTCAGCTGGTTTCTGTTTCTTCCAGGTAGCTGATACCATCTCAGAGTCTTCTTTGCAGCCCACTATTCAGTCTGAGAGGGACTCCCAGTTTTTATTGTTTTCTCTGACAGGGAGGGGCCTAGTGAATCTGATTGGTTTCAGGAACTTCCTGAAGCTCTTTTGAGTTGTTTGCCTTCCTGCTTAAGAAACTTCCCTACAGTATGGAATATTTCAGTCTCAGAGACAACTGTTAAGCAAAATCACCACATACTAAATCAGCAAGCACCTTGATATTGGAGTTCCCAACCCAGAACTGTGAATATCCTGTACTTTTTACACTAACTAGTTTGTGGTATTTTATTATGGCAACTCAAGGCAGATCAAATCACTATCCACATATATACTGTAGTATTTCTTTTTTTTTTAATTAATTTATTTTTTATGTTAATCACAGGTTATTTACTTTGTATCCCAGCTGTAGCCTCCTCCCTTATTCCCTCCCAATCCCATCCTTCCTTCCTCATCTTCTCCCTGCCCCTTTCCAAGTCCACTAATAGGGGAGGACCTCCTCCCCTTCCATCTGACTCTAGCTTATCAAGTCGCTTCTGGACTGGTTGCAATGTCCTCTTCTGTGGCCTAGCAAGGCTGTTCCTCCCTCGGAGCAATACTACTCAGCAATTAAAAATGAGGAAATCATGAAATTTGCAGGCAAATGGTGGGACCTAGAAACAATCATCCTGAGTGAGATATCTCAAAAGCAGAAAGACACACATGGCATATACTCACTTATATAGACCTATAATATAGGATAAATATACTGAAATCTATATCCCTAAAGAAGATAAACAAGAGGACTCGGGGTAAGATGACCAATCCTCACTTAGAAAGACAAATGGGATGGACATTGGAGGTAGGAGGAAAACAAGTAACAGGACAGGAGCCTACCACAGAGTGCCTCCTAAAGACTACCTAGCAGTGTATCAAAGCAGATATTAAGACTTATAACCAAACCTTCGGCAGAGTGCAGGGAATCATATGAAAGAAGGGGGAGTTAGTAAGACCTGGAGAGTACAGGAGCACCACAAGGACCAAATATATCAGGGCACAGGGGCCTTTCATGAGACTGTTTCTCCAACCAAGGACCATGTATGGATATAACCTAGAACCCCTGCTCGGATATAGCCCATGGTAGCTCAGTGTCCAAATGGGTTGTCTTTTTAAAAAAATTTCTATTATTATTAATTATGAGTATATATGTACTTGAATGTGTATACAGATGCTCACAGAAGCCAGAAGTATTGGATGCCCCTTGAGCTGGCAATACAGGTGATGTGAACAGTCTAATGTGGATGCTGGAAATCAAATTCAGGTCTTCTGGAAGACCAGCATGTACTCTTAACCACTAAATCATCTCTCCATCCCCTATCTTAATATTTCTGTTTTATCAATTCACATGAGTTCTTTATGTAATATACTCAGAAAGGGTTATTTTATTTTATAATTCATTCATTTTTCATTTATTTGTATATACATAGGGAGGGGGGTCCACAGAGACTATAAGAAGGTATTCAGAAACCTTAGAGCTAGAGCTACATACAGTTGTAAACCACCTGACATAGGTGCTGGGGGCTGAACACCAATCCTTCTGAAGAGCAGAATAAGCTCTTAACCACTGAAGCAGCCCTCCAGTCTTCAGAAGGGTGTTTTAAAATCATCTGTTATCTGTTGTCTCTCAATTTACAGATTATTTTATTATCTACTTACAAGAAACAAGGATTCATTTTCTTTTGAAATCAATTTGCTCATCTAAAATAATCCAATTGATAATAGCATCTTATGTCCTGGCAATATGTTCAATGAACAGTCCATGATCAATCACAGTGATTGTGGCTCCACTGGTTATTCAGTAAATGTCACTGAGGAATGAAAAAAATCAGCATGGTGACAGAAGATAATCTTATCTGTATTTCAGCAAGACTAACAAATGACTGGAGCCCTAAGGAAGTTTCTACAGTTCTCTTACCTGATCCAAATTATAGATGTTGTTATTATCATTAGGTGTTTGTTTCTTTGTTTTTAACAAATTTCTGTTTTCTATAAATACTAATGACATTACTCTGGGGCTGTGATTATTGGTATGCACCGCCATACTCAGCTCTGTCATTATTAAAATGTAGTAATTGTAAAAGTTAATAAAATAAACTATGATTTTTCTATAAATGACTATAGTACCCAGTAATCATATCCAGCATGATATCCAGCATGATCATATCCAGCATGATTCTACCCTCCCCCACTTCTCTCCCTAGCACCATTTGTAGTCCCTAGAAATTTTATACTTTCTGGTTTTCTTAAATATTTTTAAGTATTTTAAAAAGTATTTTAAGTATTATTAATGTGCAAGGATGAATGTGTGTGTGTGTGTGTGTGTGTGTGTGTGTGTGTGTGTGTGTTTAGGGGACTAGTTTGGGAAGTTGGTTCTCTTTTCCATTGTGTGTTCTGGGGATCAAACTAATGTTTCAGGCTTGAGCAGCAAGTGCTTTTATCCATTGAGCCATCTTGCAAGGCTCAACTTTTATTTTTTTTTAAGTTTCCAGAAATAATAGAGAATGTGTGATACTTGTCACCCTATGACTAGTGTATTTTGCTTAACATTATGTCCTCCAGATCCATCCATGCATTTTGTTGCAATTGACAAACTTTCCTTCTTTATGGATGAATACTACCTCATTGTGTACAAACACTGTTCATTTCTTTTTCTTTCTTTCTTATCTACTCATCTGCTGATGGGCATGGAGGTCTTCATTTTAGGTGCTGTGAATAGAATGGTGTTGCATTATACACAGGTTTTGTACACTGACTTCATTTTTCTTTGTCCCTGTACCCAGACTGGGACGGCTGTTTCCTGTAGCATTCTCTTGATTTGTGTGTTCTGTCTTAGGATAGGAGTAGTAGGATTGTTAGAAGATTTAAATAGAAACAAAATTCTACTCTAATACCCATGTGTTCTGGTAAAACTTGTTGTAACTCCTTAGAGATTTACGAAAAGGTCCATGAACTTAATACCTTTCAAGTTTATCCTTGCTCTTAATTTGATGTACTGTGTAATCTAAATTGATTTGCTTTTATAGAGTAGGCCTTGAGGCAGAGACCAGGTTTTAACATGTACTCAACAGCTTCTACTGTACTTTCAGTTCTTGGAAAATAATAATTAATGGTTAGGCATTGGGTGTTTGGCATAAAACCATGACTCTAAGTATAATTAACTTTAAGAGCTATTTTGGTATCTGTTGAAAGTGAGATGTGAAATGCTTTACGGCTTCATAGAAGGAGCCAGAAATTTATCCTGTGCTTGAGACATGTTGAAATATGTAATATGTAAGTAGAATTGCCTGATGAGCATGAACGCTTTGGTTTTAATGGAAGAGCAGTAGAAACTCTCGAATTAACATCACAAACATCAGCTAAGAGTTTAGAGTCTCCAAACACTTAAAGCACCCATGTTTGTAGTTTAAAAAAACAAAATCTTGAAATTCATTATATCTTAAAATAAATATCAGTAAATCTAGCAAGTTCTATAATTTGTTTGTTTCATAACTTTGCATTATAACTATTTCTAAATTAAAAAAAATTTTTTTTTTGTTTTTTTGAGACAGAGTTTCTCTGTTTTAGCCTTGGTTGTCCTAGAACTCACTTTGTAGACCAGGCTGGCCTTGAACTCACAGAGATCTGCCTGCCTCTGCCTCTGGAGTGCTGGGATTAAAGGTGTGCACCATCACAGCCTGGTACATTATAGCTATTTCAATACCAGTTGGTTTTTTGGTTTTGTTTCTCTGTCTGTCCTGGAACTTACTTTATAGACCAGGCCTGCCTCTGCCTCCCAATTGCTGGGATTAAAGGTGTCTTGTTGTTGTTTGTTTGTTTGTTTGTTTTTAAAGCTCAAATGTTGAATGATTTCCAAATATCTATTCATGCAGATGTGTGTGTGTGTGTAGCCATTTGTGTAATACTTGCAGATACACTTACACTGGAGGCACCACTTTCTTTGCTACTGCCATAGGAACATCTTTAGTTTGCCTCTTGGATAATCTGTACGGTGTTCTTCAGAATTTAAGAGTGTTGAGGAAAGTGTGTGGACTTGGACTTCATGGGCTGAGAAGGAAAGGTGGCAGCAGCAGAAGCAGCTCAGGCATCAATACCTCTGTGAGCACCTTCAATGAGAGTGCTGCACACAGTGTCTTCTGTCTTGTAGGCTGGGGCTCAGTATTTAAAAATGGAGAATTGATTGGTCAGGCAGCAGGTGGAAGCGCCAATACACACCCTAACCCTTAATCCTAGCAGGGACAGGTGGATCTCTGTGAATTCAAGGCCAGCCTGGTTTACAGAGCTAGTTTCTGGGTAGCTAGGGCTACACAGATAAACCCTGTCTCAAAAAACAAAAACAAAAAAAATTTTAAATGGGTAATTATAAATAAAGTCTTTTCTTGAGTTCTGGAGGAGGAAATCTTTGGAATCTTATCTTATAATCACAGTTGATCAGAAGTTGCAAACCTGTACCTGAAACCGGGAGCGTTCTTATGGGGCTGGGCCCTGCCCTGTGGAACCCAACACTACTGCTTCCAGGTAGGCCAGGCCAGAATTCTGAAGAGAACCAGAGGCTTCCCTGCTGCTGTTCCCTGGAGAATCTACAGCAGAATCCATTGGCTTCGGTGTGTGCAGGGTGGCAGAATTGTTTTTCACTGTGAGAAGGTACGCAGAGAAACTGAGTTGGTTTTATTTATTTATTTTTCCTTATACCTTCCAGTTACTAGTCTGGGAGGAAAAATTTAAGAAAACTCACACTCGGCAAAGCTGTGTTTATCAGAGAGATTGTACCTGTAGTTTACCCTTTATACTTTTATCTCTTATACTTTTTAAGGTACTGCCTGCCCTAGTGTTAGTCCAGACTGAGCAGGCATGTTCTAATCTTAATTTGGCTCTTTTTTTAAAAGTTCTTTTTAGATTTATTTTATTTTGTGTATATGAGTATTTTGCCTGCATGTTTGTAAGTATATCACATGCATGCCGGGGCCTGTGGACTTGAGAAGAGGACATCAGATTTCCTAGAACTGGAGTTACAGGTGGTTATGAGCCACAGTGTGGGTGCTGGGAACTGAGCCTGCATCCTCTGCAGAGCAGCCATGTCTTTAACCACCGAGCCATCCCTCTATCCTCATAATTTGGTTCTTTATGTAGGTGACCTCATAGGAAGAAAATGCTGATGGAGCTTACTAGGCTGGCCTAGGATGATGTGGTGACTTTGAGTACAAGTAAATGCATTTCCCAGTTTGTTCATCAGCCTCTGTGATGATATACTCTCAAGTGGGATGACAAATGGGGTTTTGGAGACAAGAAGGCTATGAGCCAAGGAATACTAGCAAGGAATGTGCCCTTTACTCTGCTGGAGGCAGGCTGTATCTAGTTCTTCTCCATCCTCAGTTTGCAGCCCAGTCCCTGGCCCCAGCAGAGGCTGATTTATCTACACTAACAATCCATACTATTAAAGCCCATTCTATAATTGTAACCTCATTTTGTAATTAATTTTTTAAAAAAATCACATAATCTAAGATTCTTTCAACTTTCAAAAGTTTATCCATATCAACCTATTGTTATATACACTAATTTAAGAAAAATTTTCAGGGTAAGCTAAGAGTTTAGCCCAGTGGTAGAACACTGGTTTAGCATGTGCAAAGGCCTGGGATCAATCCCTGGAAATGGAAAATATATGTTTAAAATTATTTTGTACATGTGTGTGTGTACATATATAAAATGAACAAATAACCATCCATAGAGAAAATTTTGTTAATATTTTAGTATATACATACTATGGGTAATTTTAGTAAATATGTACAAATATATATATATATATATTCTTACAAAAATGGAGTTTTACCATAATGCAGTTTTGTACCTTGCCTTCTTTCTCTTGTTTTTGGTGGTGGAGGAGGGGCTGAGACAGCATCTTTCTTTATAGCCCTGGCTGGCTTAATCTTGGCTTTGTAGCCCCAAAAGGCTCCTAAGCCTCCTAGGTGCTAGGATCACAGACATGTGCTGCCATACTTGGCCTGTAGCTTGCCTTTTTAAAAGCTTAACATAGGGGCTGGAAAGATAGTCCAGTGGTGAAGAGCACCGGCTTTCTTTTTTCTCTAAAGAACCCTGACTAACCCAAGTTTTGGTACTAAGTGATTTTAGAGCAACAGAAGTATAAGAATGGATCTCTAAAGTATCTGGAACAAATGTTCCAATGTGCCAGTAACTATAGTTATTTACTGAAGCCTCTCCTAGAGGCTTGGAGAACACTAAAAGCCCACTGAGTGGAGATTCTAGGTTCAGTACAGAAACTCAAACAGTTAAAAAAAAAAAAAAAAAAAAGGTGTTTGTCAAAAGAGGGCCTACTAAAAAGGAGTTGGGTACCATATGTAAAACCTAATCTTCTACAGTGGGAGGCCCAGAGGACATTCCCTTCACTAAGACGCAAAATGGTGAGAGGAACACCAGCACATCTGAAGAGCTTTGTTGTCATTGCCCTTTTCATTGTGGCAGATCTTAGGGCTGGAGATGCTGCTGCTCAATTGGATGGATTAAATGTAGTGGGCTTAATTGGGCCCCAGAGTAGAGGGCCCAGTTCAGGAGGCAACACTGAATCACTAAAGGTGAGATGGTGGTACTTATTGCAGTGGGTAGTATAGGCAAAGTGGTTTTTATGGTGACGTGACTCGTATAGACCTTTGGTACTAGCTAATCAGTCATAATGTTTCCAGGCTTGAAGTAGAAGAATACTTTTGATAAGTTCAACTTATATAATTTGGGGAAAATGGGCTATAAAGCATTGCCATGATTTCATTTTAAGTTTAAAGTGTATCTCTTTAAAATGATGGAAATGATTTTGAAGGTTCACCTTTAGACCTCATTTAAATCCCTGATTCTGCTTTTCCGGCAGTTTTGTCTTAGACAAGTTATTCCAGCTTTCTGAGTCTTTTTCATTCCTGAAGGAGCCCTACATTCTCCTTTGTAAGTTTATTTCAAACACTGGGACAGCTTATACAGTCCTTGGGTGACTTGGGTCTGCTCTACTCATACACTGATGGGCAATGAAACCACAGGGCAGACTTGTAGGTATTTCAGGGTTAGTTTGAAACCCATTCTAGGAATTCTTATTAAATTTGGCCTTGTTACTAACTTTACTTCCTAGGTCTGTAATAATAAACTGAAGGGTTAGAATTTAGACACATACTTTCTAAATCAGAATGTGTGTAGATGTCCATGTTTACACTTTACAGCTCCAAATTTATAATGATTTGGTGTGGGGGTTTTCTGCTTTACGATGTAGCAGCCTTAACCTTCAACAGACACCATACTTCAAGGTTTGTCAGGCTGGGTATGTGCAGTATGGTACTGTCTCACAATGCTGGGCAGTAGTAGGAAGCCACAGCTTTTAGCAGCCAATATTTTAGACTGTGCCGTGTTGCCATACTACAATGTTTGGAAGCTTAATCACATTAAATATATTTTGATATGATATTTCAAATTATTAAGGGTTTATTGGGACATAACACCATTGTAAATCCAGGAATGCTTGTACCATCTAGGTTGGCATATGTGTGAAAAAGAGTTTGGATACTTAACCCCTGAATATTTTACCACCCACCCATGGAGATAACTCTCTTATAGGAATAGAGGGTATAGATGTTATCTACTGTTTTGTTTTGTTCTGTTTGTTGTTCTTCAGGCTAGTAATTTGAGCCTTATCCCTATAACAATCTGCTAAAATGAGCAGGTCTTCAAGTTTAAGCAGGTCCCCTAGGTCCTTTGCCCTCAGGGCTACCCTTTAACTATATTCTGAAAGAACAGTAAATAGAACCAAAGGAAAAAGAACCCTTCTCCTTTAGCCCTAACAGGACTGTCTCCATCACCAACTTTAGTTAAACTCCCTTTCCCCTCTTTTACAGTAGGTCTTTACCTTGGTGCCCGTCCTTGCTGGGCCTGACTAGCCCAGGTTAGCAAGAATCTTGCTAAGTCAGTTGTATTTGATCAAATTCTTTATCCTCCAGCCTTATGTTTGAGTCTTCAGCTTCCTTTAGTAAGAGTCCTACCAAATCCATTTAGTAAAACAACAAAAAACTGGGTGTGGCAGTACATACCAAAGGCAGAGGCAGGCAGATCTTTGTGAGCTTGAGGCCAGCCTGCTCTACATAGTGAGTTACAGGACAGTTAGGGGTATGTAGATAGACCCCACCTACCCTACCCCACATAAAAAAATGATGTCATTTCTTAGTAATTCTTGGAAATTTTTTATCCACTGACACCCTTCCTTCTCAGAGGCTGCCAATGCCTATCTGTCCATATTGTGTTCAGAGTTAAGACAGATTGCTTCACTCACTGCAGGACAGCATTGTGGTATTCCCTCAGAATAAAATCTACCTATTTTTTTAAACAATTGTTATAATTTTTATTTCTTTAATAATCTTAACAAATCCAGTCCAGGTTACCACAAAGAACCATTCTTTAAAATCCAAAGACTTAAATAGGAGGCAGCTGGGAAGGCCATTACATGGCTAGGCAAATGCTTTTTACTGCTTAGCACCTTCCATTCTGAGCACCACCCTTAGCAATAAAACCCGTGTGTCCTTGACCTGTATAAAGCAACTCCCTATTCCCCCCACCCCTCGCTCAGCAGTGGAATTTCTGTAAGCAAATCCCTGTACTCCCCCTAGAGGTTAGAATGGATACAGAACCAACTGTGTATGGTGTCTTGCTGTTCTGCTTTTAACTAAAGCTGGAATTTCATTTTCTGTCTCCAGGAAACTAGCAGAGGATTAGAAATGTCCTGTCTTTGAGCAGTTGTTTTCTCAGTTCTTGCTTAGATGGGCAGTCAAACCCGTTTTTGAAGTATCCTTTGATACCCAGGGAGCCAGCGAACTCCAACAGAACTTTCTGTCAAGTAAAACAACAACAAAAAAGTGGTTCTCCAAATGTATTCTGTATAGCACCTGCAGAAAATATCCTGCTGTGTTTGTTTGAATAAAGATTTCTGGACCCTGCCCCCAGCACCTTGGGAGTGATACAATTCTTATACATATTAAGGTGTGAGAACCACTTGAGGACATTATTCCAATCCATATCTCATTGAAAACTGCAAAGCAATGAATCAAACTCATTAGACAGGATTTTATCCACAAGCCCAATACACCTTCTAGTCGTTCTCCCTGAATATAGATGTTGTATCCTGACTGCAAACCTAACAAACACCTTTCTTTTTTCAATGTAGATCCTTGAATATGCTTTAAAAACTTGTCTTCCTTATCTACCTTCTTTTATTTTGTCTAGATAGAAGTGTATCAAGTGGGTTGCTTGATCTAATGTCAATCTCTGATCCTGGGAAGCCAATGGGTCAAAAGGTGTATGACAGCATTCCCAGAATAAATCCTTTCTTTCTTTTCTCTTTTTTTTTTAGAAAGTATTTATGCCGGGTATGGTGTCATGCACCATTTGATCCCAGCATTCCGGAGGCAGAGGCTCGAGAATATCTGAGTTTGTGGCCAGCCTGGTATACAGAGCAAGTTCCAGTACAGCCAGGACTACACAGAGAAAACCTGTCTCAAAACAAAACAAACATTTTAAAGATTTTTTTTTATATTTTATTTTACATGTATGAGTGTTTTGCCTGTGTGTATGTCTGAGCACCATGTGTGTGTGGTGCCCACAGGGTCAAGAGAGAGTGTCAGGTCCCTGGGACTGGAGTTGCAAATGGTGGTTAGCTGTCATTTGGGTGCTAGGAATAGAAACCAGGTCATCTGCCAGATCAGCCGTTGCTCTTAACTGCTGAGCCATTTCTCCCACCCTAACTGCCCCTTCTTTAAAAGTATGTAAAGTTGAACTAATTGTACACAAACACCACCACTGAATTTAAGTATAATTTCTCTTTGGAACTATGTTTAAACTGCCCATTCAAAGAACGCATCCCCAGACCTTTTGCTTTGGTAGTTTTGATTGGTGTGAGAAACCTATATTTTATCAAGCATCCCAACGTGGTGATTCTGATACAGGTGGCCAGGAGATTTTTGCAGGTCTTTGTTTTGTTTGAGGTAGGATCCCATGTATCCGAGACTGGCTTTGAACTCAAGAATGACCTTGAGTTACAATCTTCCTGCTTCTACTTCCTAAGTAGTGAAAGTCTCTTTCCATTCTGTAGCCTATAGTTTTGTCCTATTGATGGTGTTCTTTGCCTTGCAAAAGCTTTTCCGTTTCCTGAGATCCTATTTGTTAATTGTTGACCTTAGTGCCTACACTATTGTTGTTCTGTCAGGAAGTTGTCTCCTGTGCCAATGTTCTCAAGGCTCTTCCCCATTTTCTCTTCTATCAGGTTCAGTGTATCTAGGTTTATGTTGATGTCTTTGATCCACTTGGATTTGACTTTTGTGAAGGGTGATAGATATGGATCTATTTGCAGGTATCTATTTCTACATGCAGACATCCACTAAGACCAGCAACATTTGTTGAAGATGCACTTTTTTCCATTGTATATTTCTGCTTTCTTTATAAGAAACCAGGTGTCCATGGGTGTGTAGATTTACTTCTGGATCTTCAATTTGATTCCATTGATCAATTTATCTGTTTTTATGCCAATAGCATGTGGATTTTATTACTTGAATCAGAGATGATGATACCTCCAAAAGTTATTTTATTGTATATGTTTGTTTTGGCTATCCTGGGTTTTTTTTTTTTTTTAATTTTTCAATAAGAAGTTGAATGCTGTCTTTTCAAGGTCTATAAAGAATTGTGTTGTGATTTTGATGGGGATTGCATTGAATCTGTAGATTACTTTGGTAAGATTGCCATTTTTACTATGTTAATCCTACCCATCCATGAGCAAGAGGGCTATCTGTTGCAACATCTATCACCGCGTTGATTGTCAGGGTTGATTCAAATGATCTGGCTGGCTAGGTGGGTGTCCTCTTCCTTTCTCACTGATCCATGTGCCTCTCTCCTAAAGCTGCTGGCTCAGTGGGCAAGAACGACTTTCCCAGAAGAGAGGAGGACCAGTCTCCTGGCAAGGGTACACAGATATTCCCCTGACAGAACCTCCAAACAAGCCCTCACGTTCTCTTGCTGTTTACAGAGGACATCTGTTCCTTATATATCAGTACAAACTGGACCTTCAGATATGTCCCAAGGCAATTTAAAGTAGCCACTCTCAATTGTTTGGGATCTCATACATGAGAAGAAACACACTGGATATCCTTGAACAGGAGAAATTAATATTGATATTTCAGCTTCACCAGGATGGTAAACCATCTGGATTGATGACCGAAAGTCCATCACTCTATATACGGAACACCAGGGACATTGCTGTAACAACTGGCTAAGTATTGGGAAATAATTAAACTTCCATGTGGGAATTATTTATGTATTAGTGTTTTTAAATTTTTTCCTTTTAAAAAAATTTTTTTATTAATTACAGTTTATTCACTTTGTATCCAGCTGTAGCCCCCTCCCTCCTCACCTCCTAATCCCACCCTCCCTCCCTCTTCTTCTCCTATGCCCCTCCCCCAGTCCAATGATAGGGGAGGTCTTCCTCCCCTTTCTTCTGATCCTACTCTATCAGGTCTCATCAGGACTGGCTGCATTGTCTCCCTCTGTGGCCTGGTAAGGCTGCTCCCCTGTCAGGGGGAGGTGATCAAAGAGCAGGCCAATCAGTTCATGTCAGAGACAGTCCCTGTTCTTCCCCTTACTAGGGCACCCACTTGGACACTGAGCTGCCATGGCCTATATCTGTGCAGGGGTTCTAGGTTATCTCCATGGTATTAGTGTTTTTAATTAAATTGTATGCATTCATAGGGGCTGAGATGACTTCAGGCTCCTTAACCAAATGAGATGGCTTATTTGGTAAGGTGCTTGCCATGAAGACCTAAGTGTGATGTCCCAGAACCTACATGAAAAAGCCAAGCACAGTTTTATACCTGATAATTCCAGCACTGGGAAGACAGAGAAAGAGGTGGATCCTTTACTCACTGGCCAACTGGTCTAGCTGATTGTGGAGTTCTAGGTTCAGTGAGTGACCCTGTCTAGAAAGGAAGGAAGGAAGGAAGGAAGGAAGGAAGGAAGGAAGGAAGGAAGGAAGGGAGGGAAACAAAGAAGAGCAACTGAGGAAGACACCTGATGTTGACCTCTGGCCTCCAAACATACACATGTGCATATATACACTATATACACATTCATATATATAAAATTTTAAAATTTGTGTGAACCACCTGCAGCGGAAACACTTAAATTCTGAGATAAAGACATAAAAACTATTACAAGGAGCCACACATTTAATATTGTGGTGGTTTGAATAGGAATAGCCCCCATAGACTCATGTGTTTGAATGCTTGGCCCAGAGGGAGTGGCACTATTAGGAGGTATGGCCTCATTAGAGGAAGTGTGTCACTTCCTTCTTGGAGGAAGTATGTCACAGTGGAGGCAGGCTTTGAGGTCTTATATATGCTCAAGCTAGGCTCCAGTGTTTTACACAGTCTCCTTCTGCTGCCTATAAATCAGGACATAGAACTCTTAGCTCCTCCAGCACCATGTCTTCCTGAACACTGCCATGCTCCCTGACAATGATAACAGACTAAATCTCTGAAACAGTAAGCCAGCCCCAATTAAATGATTTCTTTTATAAGAGTTGCTGTGATCATGGTGTCTCTTCACAGCAATGAAACTTAACTAAGACAAATATCAACACTTCAGAGGTGGAGGCTGGATGGTCAGAGAGTTCAAGGACATCTTTGAGTACCTAAGACCCTGCCCTTCCAGGCCCCAAGCAACCACTGTACAAGTAGATACAGAAGGCAAATGGATGGAGCTAGAAGAGTGACGTACCCAGACCCAGAGAGACACACATGACATGTACTCACTTATAAGTGGAGACTAGCCATAAACTACAGGACAACCATGCTACAATCCACAGACCCAAAGAAGCCAAGGAGGGCCTAAGGGAGGATGCTTGAATCTCAAGAGGAAATAGATGAAGTAGATGGAGGGAGAGAACTGGATGGGAGAGGGATGGGGAGGGTAACAGGAGTGGGAGGTTGGAGCACAGCACTGGGAAAGAGAACAAATTAGTTGGGGTGTATCTCTGGGACAGGGGAGGCTCCCAGGAGTCTATGGGGATGACCATAGACTAGCTGAGACTCCTAGCAGTGGTGGTTAAAGAGCCTGAGTCACCACATTCTGTAGCCAGGTGGGACTTCGAGTAGAGGGTGGGCAACACCAACTCACCCATAAAACCTTCAACCCTCAGTTCATCCTGCCTATGAGAAGTGTAGAAATAAGATTGAGGGTGTGGCAAACCAATGACTAGAACAACTTGGGAACCCCGCCCCCCCCATGAAAGAGAGCCAAACCCTGTCAGTATTAATGATATTCTGCCATGCTTGCAGATAGGAGCCAGGCATAACTGTCTTCTGAGAGTCTTCATCCACCAGCTGTTGGAAACAGATGTAGAGACCCACAGCCAAAAAATAGGCCAGGCTCAGGGAGTTCCGTGGAAGAGCAGGAGAAAGGATAGAGGGAGCAGGAGGGGTCAGGGACACTGCGAGAAGACCTACAGAGTGAACTAACCTGGGCCCATGGGAGCTTACAGAGACTGAACCACCAACCAATGAGCATGCATGGGCTGCACCTAGACCCTCTACATGTATGTAACATACATGCAGCCTGGTTAACATGTGGGTCCCCCTAACAATGGGTTAGTCTCTGACTCTGTTGCATGCCTTTGGTTCCCTGTCCCCTAGCTGGGCTGCTCTGTCTGGCCTCAGTAGGAGAGGATGAGCTTAGTCCAAGTTGCGACTTAAGATGCCAGGGTGGGTTAATACCTCTTGGTGGCCTTTTCTTTGAGAAGAAGGGGGCATGGGGAAAGGGAGGGTGAGAGTGGGACTGGGAAGAGAGGAGGGAGGGGGCTAGGATCACGTTGTAAAGTGATTAAATAAATAAATAGAGGAAAACTGGACATAGTGGCACATGCTTTTAATCCCAGCACTTAGGAGGCAGAGGCAGGTGGATCTCTTTAAATTCAAGAGGCCAGCCCGGTCTACAAAGCAAGTCCAGGACAGCCAAGGCTACACAGGAAAACCCTGTCTCAAACCTAACCCCTAAACAAACAAACAAATAAATAAATGAAAAGAAAAAATTAGATTAAATTTTCCATAGCATTTGGTCAATAAATAAAAAGAGAAACCACAAAGGGACAAAATGATGGAATTTTAACATATAAACACTAAGAGCTTTTGTTTGACAAGTCAACCAGGAGCACCTCAGGGCTGCAGTGTAACACACTGGAAGAGGACCCACCTGGCACGTGTGAAGCCCTGGGTTCAGTCTCTAAAACCACAATAAAATAAGATTGTGACGTCCGAGCCTCTAACACCCACAGTGCCCCGGCCAGCAGAGCTTAAGTTATTCGGGGAGTAGAAGAGGATCCCATCCTGTGAAAAGATGGGTGAGAGAGAGAAAAAGAGTCCAAGCAAACAGGTGCTTGTCAAGGACTAACTTTACTGAGCAAAATCAGCTTTTAAATAGGGTTCAGGACAAGGAAGTAGGGTGGGTGAAAAGTTACAGATTCTTCTCGGCCAGGGGCCTGAAACATCTTGTGGTAAGTCACGGTTCTGTGGGCACATCTCTGCTGCTGCCAAGCCACGGTTCTGGGAGCACATTTCTGCTGCTGCCAAGCAGTATGTTTACCGCAGGTAAGGGAACGGGCAAGTTGAGGCAAGTTGGTGAGTTTCCACAGGTGGTCCCTGACACCACAGTTAAAATCAAGCTTCTAAAATAAAAGAATAAGACCACACTAATGAGGGTACCTTTCATAAGTAACAAAGCTGGAGGAGATTCTGCTAGGGGCATATGTGAAGAAGACCCAGCCACTGGCCTGATTCTGTGTCTTCCTCTCTGTCCTATTCTCTAAGTTACTCTCTGCTGGTTTATCTTAAATTCTAGGATCACAGATGTGACAGAAACCAAAACTGTCCCCCAAGTAGCAGTAATTTCCATGGCAGTGACCAGTCCCAAGATAATAACAAACCAGACCACAGTCTCACGAGGATTACTAACTGTGCAATCCCCTAGACTTTGGCTCCTGTCTATATATAGCCACAAAGCTGCTGCATACACCACAAAGGCAGATCTTAGGTCACTAGAGTCTTTATGCTTCCTGGTACATCTACACTGAAAATAAACCCTTCCCTGTCTTCAACATTGCAGAGATGAGTGACCAGGGCAAACTGTTGGGACCCCCAGAACCATGTCTTTATCCAGGTCTCTGGTAACAGGTTCAGTAAGTTTAAAGGAGGCCATCAGAGAACACAACTTTAGACTCTTTTCTTCAAATTAACTGCCAAACTCCAACTGATTTAAATAACATAGTGTTAGCATAGAAAACTAGAAATAAAGACACAGGTAGGATTTGAGATTAACTTAATTCGGGGACTCTGGCTCCATTTCCTTCTTACTAGTCTATTACATTTGTCTTCTTTTGTGTGTTCGATCAATCCCCTGACTGTAGCTCGGCCTCATTGCTCTGCACAGTATCCAGAGAGGAAACCAGCACTTCCTGAGGTGCTTATTCTTGTTCTCTCTCCCTCTACTTACTTAGTAGTGTATATGTGCGTGTGTCTGTGTCTGCACGAGCATGTGAACACAGATCAAAGGACAGTTTGTAGGAATCAGTTCTCAGTTCTCTTCTTCCATCTTGTGGGTCCTGGGACTTGAATTCAAATCATCAGGCTTTGGGTCAGGTGTTTTTACCCATTGAGCCATCTTGCCAGTCTACCCCAAGGCATTCTTAAGAGTGAAGGAACTTTTCCTAGTAGACCCTGGCACACCCTTTGGTCATGCCTGTTGTGTGATTTTTTTCCTAGAGAAACATGACCTAACCCAGACCAAAGTAACAATTCCATCAGAATCCAACTTGGGGAGCCAAAGTGACAGTGGTACTTACAAAATGTGGTACTTACAAGTGTGTAGGAGAGAGCTTACTCACAGGAGGCATAATGACTCAGACAGCTGTGTCGCCAAAGCCTGTCCCAGCACGGCTGGTTCCTGAGGGCAGCATCCTCGGTGCCCCTGCACACTTCTAGGCCCCTGCACGTTGGCAAGTCACCAGGCAGCTTGGCCGTGGGAAAACGGGAGTTGTTTCATGGCTGCTGTGGCTTTGGGAGGGGCCTTGGGCACCTCGTAAATTTCAGCTTTCCCAGATTTGTGAGGTTTCTTCCCTTCTCGAGTCTCAAGAGTCTCAGGAGTCTTTCTTCCTTCTAGTAAGGAGTGTTTCCATTCCAAGGAAATTGCTACACACGATGAACCCAAGCCCAGGTCCAATGATGTCACATGCCAGTCCAACGAGACATGGGAAAATCTTCTCTGAGAACTCCCTTTCCTGCCCTTCCTCTGGCTGCAGCTCACTAGCCAGTGCTTATCAAGTCCATTCCTAAGTTTGTCTGCAGCTCTTCTAGTGAGTTCTTGAAAACCTCATTCCTAAATTCTGGAGTGATAAAATAGGGACGATACGGTTTGACCACCTGAGTTAGACAACCCGCCTGATGTCATAATGGCCCTTTCACCACGAGATGGAGCAGTTGTGCCACATCACGTCACAATCGGGCCACCACTACTCAAACAATATGACAAGGGCAACAGCTTGCTTTATAAGGTCTCAGGCTTTCTCAGTTCTATGACAGAGCAAGGGCAGTCCTAGGCTGCGTCAGGTCTGCAAACAGAGGCGCTATACCCCAGAAGACTGGAAACCCTGCACCCTGGGGCCATACCCAGATACAGGCATCTTGTAATTAAGATGGCTTTACGAGTTGTGTGTCACACAATTGGATGGCCACAACAAAACCTATTGCAGCAGATCTCTTGCCAGTTCCACTGTAAAGCCAGGAGTTCAACCTCCGCTCACTGACTATGATCCAGCGTTCACTGAGGCCTTCAGAGCTGCTGCTCGGTGGTTGTCTCACTATGAACTTGATACCGTCTTTCTTGATACATTCCCAGCTCATGGGCAAGATGATGCATTGGGCCCAACTGGTTGTGCTTTTATAGTCCATCTCTAAATGACTGCAGCATATGCTGGCATGACTTCTTTCATGCGTATTGAATCATTCATTGAGAGCGGACTGTCTGGAGAAGCCATGCTCCTAGGTGTAGGGGCTGAGACAGCTCTTTTAAATGAACCATAAGGCAGCTGAAAGAAACGCATGAGACACCTTCCCTCACATGAAAGCACTAAGTCTTACTGGCTATGAGGCGTTGGCTCCTAGAAACTTTCCAAATCTTCATAAAGTTGCCACGAAGAGAAAAATATATAGTGCATTCCATAGTTATTGCTCCAATCAAGAAACCGTGGCAAAACTTACTGATCAAGAAATACAGCAAGGTCCTTCAAGAACCTCCTCTGAAGAAAAGAAGCTTGGTGCCAGCAGATGTCTATGAAAACCCCATTCTGCAGGAGAGGGTGAAGTACCCAGTCCCGATGCAGTTCTCAGTGCTTCAGTGGAAGCTCTCCGCCCACAACCACAAAATTAAAAAAAAAAAAATCATCTAATACCCTCAATAGTCTAGAAGGCTTGTCTGTGGGGAGATGAACCCAAGGAAAAGACTGAGTGAGCCTGAATGCAAATAAAATGCAAACAAACAGTTCTTGAGACACGTGAGACTGTGAAAACCTGTCTGATACCAGCAAATCCTAGATGGAGAGCAGTGGGAGGAGGTGATAAGGATGGCTTCTGAGGATGTTGGGTTGGGGTTGGAGCCCATTGTTAGTCAGGCTGTGGTACAACTTAAAAACAATTCTAAGTTTAACTATTGCCAGGGCTAGAGGCTCACGGACTGTTGGAACTTAGGTCAAAGCTGTCGTGAAGTGATTAGTTAACTTTGTATTTGTAAGGGGGTGAGGGTCTCATGGTTTGCATGGTTACAGATTAGTTGCAGACTCAATTTCGTTCCTATTTTTTATTTCTTCAGTGCTGTACTTCTGTTGGAAAGGCAACTTCTTCTGTATTTAGCAATCAGGTGGGGCAATATGCACATAAATAAATAAATGACAACTTTCATCTTTAAAAAGCTCTACCTTTTATCTTAGGACTCAGGGCTGAATTTTTGGTAGCTATATTGATAACTTTATAATGGGTCTGAAAATTAAGTAGTATTACAGTCTTTGAAAGCAATATTCAGATGGCAGAGACAGGCAGACACTTATGAGTTCAAGGCCAGCCTCATCTACTTAGAGTTCTACATGTAGCCTAGGCTACATGGTGAGACCCTGTCACAAAAGACAAAAATAGATAGTGTGGTTTGTTGCAGGGTATTTGATCTTACTGTGAACCCTGAGAATATGATCTGGAAAAACCTGTTTCAAGTTGTGGTGTGGTTCATCCCTAAGAGATTTCTGCAAACAGGATTAAATAAAGTTAATCCTTCGTCAAGAGGTGGAGCAAGCAACCAGTTGACATAAAGTGAACATGGGAAGAAGCCATAGAGAGTGAGAAGAAATCCAGAGGATGGACAGAGAGATGCATAGGAAGTAGAAAGAAGGGAAGTTGAAGTGAAGGGTATTTAACAGAGCACGGAGAATGGACTTTTTCCTTCTGGGATGTGAGCTGAGCGGGAAGGTCAGCTGGTGCTGTCTCTGCCTCTCTGAGCTAGTAGGCTTATACCCCAATATCTGGCTGCTGAGTCTTCTTTAGTGAAATTGGAAACAACAATGGTCCTTCATTTTTCTTCTTTTTCTGTGGGGTAGGGATGCTCTTGTTTCATCTGAGACAGGGTCTCATGTAGTCCAGGCTGACCTCAGACTTGCCATGTAGTCAAAGATGGGCTTGAACTCCTAATCTTCCCTCCTCTATCTCCTGGGTGCTGAGATTAGGGGCATGTGCCATATATTTATTCCTTTATTTAAAAATTTACTTTAGGTTTAATTAGTTTCTAATTTTTCTAATTTATGTGTAGGATTGTTTTCCTTTCCTGTGTGTCTGTGCACCACATGTGTGCAGTGCTCATAAGAGGCCACAAGAAGGCGTCAGGTCTCTTGGAACTGGATCTACAGATGGTTTTGCGCCGCCACAGGCTGCTGGGAACCAACCCATGGTGCAAAAGCAGCCAGTGCTCTTAACTGATGAGCCACCCCCACACCCACCCCGTTCAGTTATTTTGGTGATTTGCCCTCTTTAGACCCTTTTAGATTTAGAACTAGCTGCCCATATTCATAAAACAACTATGTATCTGTGGCAGGACTGAGTTATTGTTATGTGTATGTTGATACTTTGCGGTTGTCTGCGTTGACCTTTGTCCTCCACCTGGCAGGAAAGCAGGCACAGAAGGGACATTCCTTTTGTCAGCTGCTTTTTATTCAGACTCACCTGGTTCCAGCCATGATATTTGGTTTTGTCTGAAGCTTTTCTCTTCCAGGCGTCTCCTGTGATCCCACCATAGTATCTTCCCAGAAAAGTGGAGCTCAAGGGAGACTGGGAATGGAAGAAGCAAGAAACTCTGACAATATGAGTTGTTTGAATAAATTTTTATATCCTGATTACAAGTTCAGCATATGTAAAGTAATAACCTAGGGCGAGTCAGATAATCCAGTAGGTAAAGGCGCTTGCCACCAAACCTGACAAATTTGATTCCCAGAACCCACATGGTGGAAGGAGAGAAATGGTTCCTGCAAGTTGTCCTCTGACCACCATTCACGCACAGTTGCACAGATATGTGCACGCACAGATGTACATACACACACACACAAAAAAAAATTAATGTAAACATTAAAATAAGAACTATGAAATGAAAGCAGTAGGAGTAAAGGCTAGGATGTAAACTTGGTGCTGTGGTATAGACAAAGAAAGTCTCCAGGTGGCTCAGGTATTAAGAATTCATCCTTAGGTCACTGGGGGCATGGCCTCTAAGGAAGCAGTGGAATTTGATCTCTTTCCCCTTTTTGCACTGAAATGAAATTTGCTTCTTCTGTAGCCTCTGCCACTGTGTGTCACCACAAGCCCAGAACAACAGGGCCAATCAGCCATGGATTGAAACCTCCAAAACGGAGACAAAAATAACCCTTTCCTCTTTCTAAGTTTATCACCTCAGGCATTTTATCACATTACTAAATTTTTTTATAATTTTATTTTTTTCTTATTAGTTACATTTTATTAACTCTGTATCCCAGCTGTATCCCGCTCCCTCATTCCCTCCCAATCCCACCCTCCCTCCCTCATCTCCACCATGCCCCTTTCCAAGTCCACTGACAGGGTGGGACCTCCTCCCCATTCATCTGATCCTGTTTTATCAGGTATCTTCAGGACTGGCTGCAAGTCTTCCTCTGTGGCCTAACAGGACTGCTCCTCCCTTGGGGGGTGGGGAGGTCAAAGAGCCAGTCATTGAGTTCCTGTTAGAAATAGTCCTTGTTCCCCTTACTATGGGAAACCAATTGGTTACTGAGCTACCACGGGCTACATCCGAGCAGAGGTTCTAGGTTATATCCATACATGGTCCTTGGTTGAATGTCAGTCTCAGAAAAGAACCTGTGCCCAGATATATTTGGTCCTTGTGGAGCTCACTAAATGTTGATTAACATATTTATCTATGGAAGCAACACAGTTACATAATTAACACAAGGACAAATGCTCAGCCACATCCAATGATAAAGGAGGTGATCCAGTAAGACAGCTGTACACTGGACACTTGGAAGACTGAGGCATGTGGATGGCGAGTTCCAGGCCAGCTTGGGTACCAGAATGAGGCCCTATCTCAAAAGCAAAAAGCGAAGAAAATAGATAAGATTTTATATTAACCAAGCTAGCAATAACACTGAATTTTGGCAATTATGTGGAGAAATAAAAACTCTTAACACTCTGCCAGTAGGAGCATAAAATGAGACAATAACTTGAAAGACAGCATTGGCTGGTCAAGTAGAAGGTGATGTAACACAACATTCCCACTTCCGAGTTAGCATCCTAAAGAAACTGAAAAATGTGCATCAGGGGAACAAACCAATTCACAGTTGCACTGTTTTTAAATTTTTTTTTTGGGGGGGGGGGTGCTGAAGATTGATGCTAATTGAGAACTTTATCACTAAGACATGTCCCTGTGGCAGTAATTATAATAGCATAAAACTGGAAGCAGCACCAGTGTCCAGCAGTAGTCAAATGATGGATTACAGCATAATTAGTACAATGGAATGCTAGTAACAGTGACGCTACAACAGTATGGACAAATCTCAGGAATGTAATAGTGAATGAGAAGAAGCAAGTCACAGGGTTCATAGTATATTATTTCATTCAAATGAATTTAAAGGGGTGTAAAACTAAAAATACGCTGTATAAGAGGTTTAAACCCTGGGCTGGAGAGATGGCTCGAGGTTAAGAGCACTATCTGTTTTTCCAAAAGTCCTGAGTTCAATTCCCACGTGGTTACATGGTGGCTCAAAACCATCTATAATGAGATCTGGTGCCCTCTTCTGGCGTGCAGACATACATGCAGGCAGAACACTATGCATAATAAATATATCTTTTTTTTTTTTTAAAGAGATGTTTAAATCCTAAGAATATAAAGATGATGTAGAATGTAGAATGGCGTTTATTTCTCTTAAAATCCTTTTTGGATTTATTTACCTTATGTGTGTAAGTGTGTGCTTGCATGTATATATGTGCAGTGGGTTATAGATGGTTGTGAACTGTCCTGTGGGTGCCGGAACTGAACCCTGTGACTCTGCAAGAGCAACGAGTTCTCTTTAACTGCTGAGTCATTTGTTCAGCCCATGGTAGTGCTTTATTTTTCTCTTTCACTTTTTAAATTTTTATTTATATTTTTAGAACTTATAACTTTGTATCTCTGCTGTAGCCCTTCCCTTATCCCCTCCCAATCCTACCCTCCCTCCCTCATCTCCTCCCATGCCCCTCTCCAAGTCCACTGTTAGGGGAGGTCCTCCTCCTCACCTTTCCTCTGACCCTAGTCTATCAGGTCTCATCAGGACTGGCTGAATTGTCTTCTTCTGTGGCCTGGTAAGGCTGCCCCATCCCCCTTGGTTGGAGTATCAGTCTCAGAAAAGACCTTTGTGCCTGGGATTTTTTTGTTCTGTTGCTCTCCTTGTGGAGCTCCTGACCCCTCCAGGTCTTCCCATCTCCCCTTTCTTTCATAAGATTCCCTGCACTCTGCCCAAAGTTTGGCTATAAGTTTCAGCATCTCCTTCGATACCTTGCTGGGTAAAGTCTTTCAATGGCCCTCTGTGGTAGGCTCCTGTCTTATTCTCTGGTAGTTATTTCTTAAGGGAGAGAGAGAGAGAGAGAGAGAGAGAGAGAGAGAGAGAGAGAAGAAAGAAAGAAAGAAAGAAAGAAAGAAAGAAAGAAAGAAAGAAAGAAGAAAAGGAAAAGGAAGGAAGGGAGTGAGTGAGTGGGATCAGAGAAAGCCCTGTGTGTGATGTTAGTCTTTATTTTTTAATTGAGTAATACATACAAAGGTATGCTTTGAATCATACGTAGTTTCATAAAATTTTTCTGTTCAATAATAAGATCTCTTCTAAGTAAAGTTAAGCCACCAGAGTGAGACTGTGTATCTTAAGAACTGTAGATACGGCTCTCCCATTTATCTTTTATTTATTTATTATTTACCTTTTATTATATTTTATTTTAGTAATCATTATTTATTTTTGTTAAAAATAAGTTAAATTTTTAATTTTTGTGTTTTTCATTGTTTGTGTGTGTGAGCACACATGTCTAGAGGCCAGATGTTGACATTGTACCTATTTCTTAATTTCTTCGTCACTTAATTTTTTTTTGAAAAAGGGTCTCTCACTGAGCCTGGAGCTCACAGCTCTGGGACCACCTGTCTGTGCCTTCTCAGTGCTAAGACCACAAGGTGTGGTGCCTCGGTCGTCCTGTGGTGCTGAGGATCTGAATTCAGCAGCTCACACATGTCTGGCAAGCATTCTTCCAATGGAGCCAGCTCCCCTGCCCTCAATAGTTTGCTTTAAGGGCTGGAACTTGTAGTGTATAATTTCAGTTTTGGTTAAAAACTCCAAATTCTGAGGGGAGGGAGACATTTTTAAGTTAAAATTAAAAAACAATAGTTTGGGTAGTTAATTTTAAGGGTTCTTAAGTGGCATTAAAACCACTCAGCCCAGTTCCTTCACTTTGAATGCAAGGCAACTATCCAAGAAGAAAAGAAGCTCCATGCTGGGTTTTGTGTTTTGGAGCTGTAAGAACCTCTTTAAAAATTAGCCACTGCGGGGGGCAGACAGCCAGCGCTGGGTCTGCTTCTCCAAACACTGGAGCACACATGAAGGTTGTTATGTTGTTTTGGAAATAACTTTTAGTTGGAAAAAAACTTCAAGGGGTTCACTCTAAGTTCAATTACATCTGAAGCAAAATAATTTATTATAATTTATTAGTCGTTGAATATCCATGCACTCCCTCACATTTCCCAGCTCCCTTGCTGTTAGATGGGTCTGTGTGAGGAGTTATGACACATGATCCGAGAGTGGAAGTGACATTTGTCACTTCTGGGACAAAGCAGTCGTTAGTTCCTCGAAGCCTCTCTTTCTTCCCTGCCATGGCAACCAACCAGCTCGGAAGAGATGTGTCTCGAAGTTGATGCAGGCCCCTGTAGCTAACTTTGAGTGAGTGAGAACTATGCTCAAGTGAGCGAACCAGTAAGTTTTGGGGATTATTTACTACTGTAAGAACACATAGTCTATCCCAGCTAGCGTTTGACATCACTATCTATTACAGTCGCCATGTCTGTGACATTTGACATTCATACAGATTGGAACAGTTGCCATTTCTATGAGCAAAATAGCTCTTGTTGAAATTTGTTTTACAGCAAAGGTATTTTTTTCCATCATGAGTGAGAAAAGAAAAATACGTCAGTTCTGATTACCATGGAACATAGCCAGACTTATTCTATGTAGGATTACTGAACAACTGGATGATCAAAATTATTTTTCTCTAGTTTAAAAGGTATAAATCCATTTTCTCTATCACATAGACCAAGACAGTATGGAGAATAACACAGTCCCTCCCCCCCCCCAGGACCAAGGGGTAACTTACGTTTTCCATTAATTTCTCTAAAGGCAAGGAATTTAATTTTACTTTGTTCCCACAGAATTGAAAATAAGAAGTTAGATAATTTGCTCAAAAATATACAACAACAACAAAAAATCTGTAGAAATCAATACCAAAACTCAACTTATACTTTCTTCATCTGTGTCTTTAATGTCTGTAAAGGGTAGAGGATGGCTCAGAGGAAGAGATGAAAAGTTGAAATTAGACTTCCATTTCCAAGGATGGAAATTAAAATTTTCCCCATGTTTTTGGTTTTGTTTGCTTGTTTGTTTTAAGACAGGATTTCTCTGCATAGCTCTGGCTGCCCCAGAACTCACTCTGTAGACCAGGCTGGCCTCGAACTCAAAGATCCATCTGTCTATGTCTCCACCCTGTCTCTGCTTCCAGTACTGGGAATAAAGGCATGTACCACTACACCCAGCTAAGCTTAACTGTTTTTTAAAATTAATTTATTCATTCACTTTACATCCTGATTAAAGCCCCCACCCCTCTTCCCAGACCCCTCCGTCGCATGCCCCATTCTCCCCTGTCCTCCTCAGAGGAGAGGGAAGTCCTCCATGGGTACCAACCCAACCTGGCAAATTAAGTCTAAGGTTGGCTTTTTTGGTAGATGACTAACTATAAAGTATTAACTCCACATGGTCCCACACCCACAGGGAGAGAGTATAGCTCAGTGCTGCAGTTCTTACCTTTCACGCTTGAAGACCTGGGTTTGGTCCTCTGCATCCGTCCTCATATATAAATAAATGAATGCCCAGCAGAATTAAATTTAGAATTAGGAATTCTAATCATAGAAATGACAAACAAACAAACAAACACACTTATGGGGCTGGAGAGATGGCTCTGTGCTTAAAAGCACTGGCTGATCTTCAGAAGACTGGATTTGAATCCAAGGAACCAACATGGTGACTCACAAACAGCTGTAACTTTAGTTCCAGGGGATCAGCCTTCTGAGCTCCATAGGCTCCTGCACGCATGTGGTATACATACATACACTCGGGCACACACACATAAACAGAAGTGAAATTTTAAAGAGATGCCCTTTAACTGATGAAAGGCTGGAGAGATAGTTCAGTGGGTTAAGAGAACTGCTATGCAGTCTTAAGGAACAGAGTTCAGATCTCCACATCCATGTGGAAAGCTGGAGGTGGTTGCATGGTGCCTTTAACTCCAGTGCTGTGAAGGATAGGGCCAGAGGATTTCCAGGGGCTTGTGGGATGGCAGCCAGAGCGCCAGATTCTGTGAGGGATCCTATCTCAAGGGAGTAAGGTAGAGAGCAAGAGAACAGGATACACAAAGTCCTTCTCTGGTGCATACATGGTTCTCACACTCAGGCATAAGATAAACATTTTCTAACATAGAGTTTAAGAGCAAATTATATGTAGTTCAAGATTTGAATGAAGTATGGTGTCTAGTATGTTCACTTGTCTTTCCCAAAGACCAAGAGAACGAGGCGGAAGCAGTGTTTAATGAGATATCCCTTGAAAGCTCTTCAGTTCTAGGTATCAGCTCATAAACTCAAGGAGACAAGTGAATCAGAGGAACACTCAAGAAGGAAGCCACACACAGAAACACTGCAGGGAAATGAGCCAAAGACTTACTGAAGTTACAGAGGGCAACCAGAAGCAAAACATTTCCCTTCGTGGAAGGAGCTTTTTTTTTTTTTTCAATTCATTTATTTATTCACTTTACATCCCCATCATAACCACCTACCTTCTCTCCTCCCAGTCCCTCTCTCCATCCCTCTTTCCCCCATCCTCTACTTGTCAGATAAGGGAGCACTGCCACATACCAACACACCGCAGCTCATCAACTTGAATCAGGACTGAGCGTGTCCTCTTCCCCTGTGGCCTGGCAAGGCAGCCCTGCTAGGGGGAAGTGATCAAAAGTAGGCAATAGAGTCCATGTCGGAGACAGCTCCTGCTCCCCATACTAGGGAACCCACATGAAGAACAAGCTGCCCATTGGCTACATTGGTTCCAGTCCATGCATGGTCCTTGATTGGTGCTTCAGTCTCTGTAAGCCCCTCTGGACCCTGGTTGGTTGACTCTGTTGGTCTTGTGGAGCTCCTGTCACCTCCAGATCCTTCTGTTCTTCCCCCACTTTTCCACAAGACTCCTTTACACTTGGCCCAGTGTTTGGCTGTGACTGTCTGCATCTGTTTCGATCCGCTGCTGGATGGAGCCTCTCAGAGGACAGCCATGGTTGGCTCCTGTCTGCAAGCACAGCAGAGTATCGTTAATAGTGTCAGGGGTTGGCTCTCTCCCATGGGGTTGGTCTTAGGTTGGGCCAGGCAGTGGTTGGCCCTTCCCTCAATCTCTGCTCTACCTTTATCCCTGCACGTCTGGTAGGCAGGGTATATTTTGGGTGGAAGTTTTTGTGGGTGAGTTGATGTTCCCTTCCCTCCACCAGGTGCAGTCCTGTCTAGTTAGAGGGTGTCCATGTCAGTAGCCATGAACCCTGCTACTAGGAGTCTCAACTAGACTCACCCCCATATCCTCCCAGAAGCCTCCCCTGTCGTAGGTCTCCAGCTTGGCACAGAGATGCTCCCACCCACGGTTTCTCTTCTCTCTGCAGGCCCTCCCCCCAGTCTGATCTTCATGCTCCTTTCTCTCTGTGCTCCCTCTCCTACCATGTTCCTTCTCCTCAGCCACTTGCGCTGTCTATTTCCAGAAGGAATAGTTTGATTGCCAACTTCTGAGCAGCCAAAATACCCAACAAGGGCACTTTATGTGTTGATGTCAGCTTAGAATTATATAGCACAAATCTGTGTATTGCTTTTTTTTTTTTTTAATTTTATTTTATGATCTTGAACCTCTGACTCTCCTCCAAGTGCTAGCATGATAGGCACGTACGATTCCTCGTAGGCTTTCTGCTGTGGGTAATCCTGCAGAGCTTTTCCCCCTCCTCTGCTGCCATCCTAGCTTCATGTTCTTTGTTAGCAATTCAAGGAGCCGGGATACCCCATCATCACTTGCCATTCCTGGTGATGCTGCAGGCTAACCTTGGCAGCGAGTACAGTGCCTCTTTTGGCTTTTATTGTGCAGTCAGTACTACAAAATTTCCTTTGAGTTTCATAATTTCATAGAATTTTAGATAAGGTTGAGTTTGTACTTGTGAGCGAAAGGATTGTGCTGAGTAAACCTAGGATTAGAATGCAAATTGAAAAAAAACTGAAGTGAGAATAGGTGCAGAAAGAAGGCACCTTAAGAAAGGTCTCAGGTGGCTGACATGAACTTTTTTGAAAGATCGTTTTTGAAAATGGCCCTCTGAAAGGGAGTTTGCATAATTCATGAATACCTTTTTTTTTTTTTTTTTTTTTAATTTACTGGTAAGAGGGTTTGGGGTTTGTTTCTGCATTTTGGGTTTTGTTTTTGTTTGTTTGTTTGAGACAGGGTCTCACTATGTAGCTGTTAGCTGTCCTGGAACTCAGTACATAGACCAGGCTGGCCTCAAACTCAGATATTCACCTGTTTCTGCCTATTAAGTTCTGGAATTAAAGGTGTGTGCCTGACTTGTTACACATTTTTAAAGTCACATTCTAGATCCAGTAGTATTTATGATTTCCACTCTCTAATTTGCTTTTCCTTTCTGGATAGGGTCTTGATAAACATGATACTAATTTTAACACAGCTAGAACAGAATTTGTTATTCTTTTCCTTTAAAACCCCTCCCATTGAGAGGTTCTTCTTTGACCACATTTTAACAAACATGCCAGCCCTTTAACTGTGTGTGTGTGTGTGTGTGTGTGTGTGTGTGTGTGTGTAAGGGTCCAGTCTAGGGCTGCACATATTTCTCATTATTTTAAAATTCAGGTTTAGGATCCATTGAGGTAGCTCAGTGGATAAAGGCAAGCCTGATTTCAATCCCCAGGCTGCACATGGTAGAAAGAGAGAACCAGCTCTCACAAGTTTTCCTCTGATCTCTGTTGTAAGTGGGTATTAATATTTACTACTGGTTTATCTTCTAGTAATGCTGCTGTTAATCCTCAGCTGTATAACCAAATCACCACACAGAGACTGGGTTTTTAGTTAACCTAGAACACAATGCTGGGCAATATTTACTCCCTCCTAAGCCTCCAAGCCCTCAGTTTCCTAACATTTAGATTTCCCACATTTTACTTGCTTTTTGTGAAATCCTGGTTCATGCTCAACGTCCTCCAAGCTCTCCCCTCCAGCTCTGCTCTCCTGGCTCTCTCTCGCCCCTCCTCCTCCCACTCCTTTCCTGCTCTCTAGCTCCTCCCCTCTTTCCTGTCCTCTGGCTTTTCCCACTGCACAACATTGTATCTAGTTGCTTTATTTTGTCCTGTTTACACAAGAGTTGAGGCAGGATGCTTATAATGAGTATCACAATACAATATCCGGATTGAAACCAGAGAGTTGGGGGTGGGGAAATCAGCATTTGAATTAACAAGGGTAAGGCGTATACATTTTAAAAGAACACTATACCAACAGATCTCCACATATATTCTTTGGATGCAGCTCCCTTCCCCCATCACTACAGTAAATAAAAATAAAATCCTTGAACAGAAATTGGTGGTCTAACCAGCATCCATTTCCCTCTTTGTTTCTAATTATAAAACAAAATTGATGAGAGAAGGTATTAAAGAAAAGGTAAATTCTAAAATCATAGGTTGTTGGTCAAAGATATCCCATATTTGGTCCACTGAACCAGAATTCTTGTAACAGAGCTTGGACGTGCAGAATTATAAAAAGTCCTGCAACCCCATAAGGATTCATTATACTAAGATTGCACACCAAAGGAGAAAACAAAACAAAACAAAACAAACAAACAAAACACAAATTCTTAGAATGTTGTAGAAGTGAGGGAATGTTTCTATTTGGAAAACACATTCTGGATCAAAGTCCAAGGAAGATATAGAGTTAAAAAAAATGTGTTGGGTTTGGCTTGAATCTCAAGTCAAGTAGTAAACTACGAACATTCTCCCCACTAAGGTGAGAGTAGAATTCAGGGTGGATGGCATGAAAGATGAGGAGTAGGGAGGAGGGGAAAATATTGAGCCTTTAAGGAAAATGGTGATAATAAAAATAATTTTGCATAATCAGAAATTGTTTTTCAGTTTTTAAGATTTGTGGACACACAGATTTTCAACCTTTAAAATTTAAAAGTTGAAGGAAAGCATAGAGACCCTCTGTCTGAATCCCATCTGATAAATTTTCTTTCTTGCATAATTGCTAACAATGTATTCTGCATTCCAAAAAGCTAAATGCATTTATGAAACTATTCATCCTAAAGGAAAGCTAAGTATTTAATGAGCTAAGTATGTTCAATCTTATTGAAATATTACTTAGTGCATTAAATGTATCAAACAATGCTTGTGTGCTACTTTAATGATTTCATGTATGAGTCAATTTTTTTAAACTAGATTACATTTTAGTGAAAATTCTTTACCATAAGCCCCCTTAGATTTCACTGGTTGTCATAGTTAAGACAGGAGAACATGTGTCAGCTGTGAGGGAGTGTTCTCTTACTAATAAACCTATTTAATGGCATTCCAAAGGAAATGATAAAAAGACTCTAACTCGATTTTTTTTTAGACTCTGAGATCAAATTTAAATGACTAGGATAGTTGGAAAAACAGCTGTTGAGGAGGAGGTAGGAGTCTGGGAGAGAGATGGAAGTAGGGGGAGATGGTTAACCAAAATTCAGAATGTATGAAAAAGCCTCTACTGCTTTGTAAACTATTTTTTAAAAGGTATTTGAATGGAGGTGCCCTACATGGGTGGTTAATATTGCTCCCAGAGAAAGCTGTAGGTTTTAAATGAAAATCCCAGGGCCAGGGGTGGGTTGTTGGTCAAAGAGATCCTTGGCCCCCAAACAATCCAGCCATCGATGCTGCTCTTGAGGTTGCGCACAAGAACAAGATGGTCACACCTGATGCTAAGAGTACATACGCTTTGCTTGTAGGATGGAGAGAAAGTAAGGGAACTAAGATGGGCACTTCCTCCCTGCTAGCTAGCTTTCAAAGTGCCAACAGATGCAAAATCCGGGTGACTGGGAAAGAAAAACTTAAACAATCTTACCCAGCTGTAGGGCCTGCAAGCTACAACTTGCCAGGCAAGATGTGCCCAATGTTGTAATAATGGCATGACTGTCTTCAGGGTAACCAACTGCTCTCTGTTTGCAGTCTGGAAGGAGTCCATGCATGGTATTATAAAACGGATCAGTAGACCGTGGCCAAGGAGACCACAGGCCCTAAGCAGGGAAGCGATGACTGTTGATTACTAAGTGGACCTGTCGTGCCCACCAAACTGCCCTTTAAATATTTATGTTTGTGTCCATGGAGCAGTGCCACTGTCAGCCTTGGTCAGAGAAGCTTATTTTTGCAGTGGGTGATGGCTCCTTCAGAGACTCACAACTGGTTCAAGTGCTGAGAGTCAGAGACCACCGAGCCCTCAGCCCTAAGGGAGACCCCCGCGCCTCAAGGCTCAGAGAACATCAAAGAAGAGAGAGTGGAAAGAATGGAAGCCAGTCTTCTGGATTTGACCCTCCCAGCACCAGCACCTGCGAAAGACCTGCACAAGATCAGGCCCACCGCATTCCAGCATGGGTAGGCGAGGGACTTCTTCCAGCCGTCCCCTCCTTGAAGAGCTGTTCCTAACCTGTGCTCTGGTAAATAACCCTCCGCGTAGGCTCATTCTAGCAACCCTAGTTAATCTCAGTGGGACACACATCAAAGTCAGAGGGGCCCTAGAAAAGAAGACTAAGGGGTCCAGTGGGGGAGGCAAGGTACGAGAGAAGACAACAAGATCCAAATACATTATATACATTTGTGAAATCTTAAACACCTGTTCAAGACTGAGTTGATACGTTTTTTAAGCTTTTACGAGGCAAGTATATGACCTCAGATTTTATCTATGTTAAATTTAGTATGTCAGCCTCAAGTAAAAAATTCGAGAAGACGCCATTTCGGGACTGTTTGGGTTAGAAGTATCTAAATGTGCAGCTAAAGGTGGCTCAGCCCCACCCATAATATGCCATTTATCTAAGATGTCTAGAAGCACTGAGCTCTTCTCATAGCTTTCCTGTTGCTGACACAAGATGGCGCCAATGCTCAAAGTATCGCTTCAGAGAGTTACGCTAGAAGGAAAGAAGGAAGGCGAGCAAAGAGGCTTTCTCTTGGTTTTAAGTCTCCCTAAGTAGAAAGAAAAATGGAGGCTCCCAGCAGAATTCATGGGCAACTTCATCACATGGCTCTTTTTAGTGACAGAGAGAAAACGGAGCGTCATGGTCTACCAGGACGGTGCAGCTAAGCTCGTGGTTTGCACTTTTGAGCAAATAAGGCTTATTTACATACTTAGCGTTTTTGTTTGTTGTTGTTTTAATCAAGAAAGATGTGGGAAAGAGCTATTGGATTAGGTTACAGATAGTGCCTGCCAGAGGGGCTCAGGAAAAAAAAAAAAATCGTACATGCCAGATTTTCCACCTCATGTTATCGTGTGAGGTGGATTCAGAAATGCTTTTTCTTCCAAAGAATAATTACTTATTCTTTGCGGTGACTTAGACAAATGATTGAACCGAATTTCCTGCCATCAGAGACTTGATGAATATAGAGATTAACAATAAAACTATTTTTAAAAGTCTTTGCTTCTAAGCCAAACTTGTTACTCTAGCTCTCACTGGGTTGTACGAATTACCTCCAATTTCCATATTACAGAAGAGAGAGAACCTTACATGGAGAATAACTCATTTTCAAACTAGACATTCCACCCAGAACTGACAGTAGCTGGGTCCCAGCGCGTCTTCTATGTCTGACATGCTTTTAGAAGAGTAATCATATTCCCAGCGACTCTCAGGATCAAATTTTCTTTTTAAAGCTTATTTTATGGAGGGTTTTTTTTTTTTAAGTTCTGAAGAATACAGCAATTATTCTTTCTTTTTGAAATTGCATGTCAAGTCCAGAAACATCGACTTCCTTAAAATACTAACACGGAGAGGTTGGGGAAGGTCTCTCTTGTACTCTTCCCACTCCCCTTCAGTGGCCCTCGCTTGTTCTGGCAGGTCCTCACTCCTGCTAGATCTCCACTGCACACCAATTATCCCAAGCTACAGCTGCCCAAACAGCTGTTCTCACTGTCCCCGCCACGGCCCGGCTTCTGTGGGAACCCTTGCCTCCCCAGTGTGGGCTCCGGCACAGGGCTTCCGGTGGGAGTGATGGCCCTGCTCTTCTGGGGAGAAGTGGTGGTGGATGCTGGAACCCGACCCCACGCAGCCCATGTCCTGCCACAGCTTTTCCTGAGCAGCGATTGTGAGCCTGGGAAGTGCTACGGAAAAGTTGATGGTTTGAGTGGGAACCAGCAGTAAGCAAAACTGAGAGGAGGAAGCAGGAGAGGAAGCCGCGGACTTGTCTCTGTTACATAATCCAGAAAACCCTGGTTTTGCTTAAGCCTCTGTTTGTGTTTTCTTACACGTGATTAAGAGAGTTCTAATTTATACAAGAAAATTGTCAGAAACTGAATATTTCATGTTAATATAGAAAACGTGTTGGGAACTATTTATTTATTTATTTATTTATTTATTTATTTATTTATTTATCAATCAAGACAGGGTTTTTCTGTGTAGCCCTGGTTGTCCTGGAACTTGCTTTGTAGACCAGGCTGACCTCAAACTTAGAGCTCCTCATCTGCCTCCCAAGTGCTGGGATTAAAGGTTTGCACCACCACCACCTGGAACAAAACATTTATAATTAATGTCCAGAAAAAAAAAATTTTTTTTTTTTTTCCAAAACAGGGTTTCTCTGTGTAGTCTTGGCTTTCCTAGACTTGCTTTGTAGACCAGGCTGGCCTTCAACTCACAAAGATCTGACTGCCTCTGCTTCCCTCAGTGCTGGGATTACAGGTGTGCACCACTGTGCCCAGCTCAATGTCCAGAAATTTTTAGTCCACCTCACTAAGAAGTAATTCCCACTTGTCATAGAAGAGTCTAAGTTAATAGTATATGTTTAATGCAATCGAATCTTTGAAATGACAATGTGCCATAGAAGCAGTTTTTTCAAGACAGGGCATGAATATTTGTTTCTTTTTGAATCAAAATAATTTCTCAATACCATGCAATAAGATAATGTTGGCCATATCTAGAAATACTGACAAGTTATTGGCATACATAAACCTCTCACTCTAAGGTTATCTTAGAGTGTGAGTCTTAAGTTCCCTGGCCATTCGTTCTGCTCCAACAGCACCCTTGTGGGAACAGGCACAGCAGGCTGCCACAGCTGCCACACTCTCTCCGAGCCTGGCTGAGGGCCATTTGAGTCTACAGGATTGTGGAGAAATCCTTCTCTGCAGAAAAGTTCTCAAGTCAGTGCTGCCAGCTTTCCCCTTGGTGACGCCCCTGTACTTCCTGGCCCCCAAGGGAGGGGTTGGGGATTTCGCTGAGCAGTAGAGCGCTTCTTAGCAAGCAAGAGGTCCTGGGTTCAATCCTCAGCTCCCAGGAAGAACTGTAAGAACACTTTTGTGGCAGGCCATAATGATCCAGGATAAGGCTAGTGGCTATAACCAGTTTATCCACCTGCACTGATAACCAGAAACAGGCCCAGTTTGCTTGTTGTTGTTTTTATATGCCTGTGTGTTGTGCCCGTATGTGTGTCTGTGTCCTACAAACATTGCCGTGCCCATGGAGATCAGAACAGCTATCAGATCCACTGGGACTATTAAGTAGTTATAGAATTATGGGCAGTTATGAGCCATGATGTGGGAGCTGGGTCCTCTAGAAGAGCAGCCAGTACTCTCAGCTGCTAAACCCCCTCTCCAGCCCTGCTTCTAGTTTATATTATTATTGTTGTTGTTGTTGTTATTTGGATTTTCGAGACAGGGTTTCTCTGTTTTAGCTCTGGCTATCCTGGAACTCATTCTGTAGACCAGGCTGGCCTCGAACTCAGAGATCCACCTGCCTCTGCCTCCCAAGTGCTGGGATTAAAGGCATGTGCCATCAATACTGCCTGGCCTTCTAGTTTATCTTTTATGCACAATGGAAAACATACAACAATTTCTGTCTTTTTATGGCACTGAAAGGCACATTGATCACACTATTGGTTAAAGTTATCTTCATAGACAACTCCTCTGTTGAATATCATACAACTGTATTAACAGGGCTGCATCAGGACACAGAGTTTTATCTATCATGCCTGTCTATCTATTTATCTATTTATCTATTTATCTATCTATCTATCTATCTATCTATCTATCTATCTATCTATCTATTTTTCAAGACAGGGTTTCTCTGTGTAACAATCCTGACTGTCCAGAATTCATTTTGTAGACCAGGCTGGACTTGAACTCAGAGATCTACCTGCCTCTGCCTGGGATCAAAAGTGTGTGCCACACACCCAGACAGAGTTTTCTTTTTAATACATAATTGTTCACAGGCCTCTAGAGTCAAAGGTATAAAGTCTCCTCTCATTTCCAACCTCCATAAATGCAGTTCTTCTGCCTGGAGGGGATTTGTCTTAGGGTTCCGTTGCTGTGATGCTGTGATGCAGCACCATGGCCAAAAGCAAGCTGGGGAGGGAAGGGTCTGTTTGGCTTATGCCTTCATTTGTGGTCCTTTGCAAAGGAAGTCAGGGCAGGAACTCAAACAGGGCAGGAATCTGGAGGCAAGAGCTGATGCGGAGGCCATGGAGGAGAGCAAGCTCACTGGCTTGCTCTTCATGGCCTGCTCAGCTTGCGTGGGGGTGGGGAGGAGGGGAGGACCCACAATTGTCTGGGTCCTCCCCATCACTCCCTAATTAAGAAAGTATCCTACAGCTGCATCTTATGGAGGCATTTTCTCAATTGAGGTTCCCTCTCTTCAGATGATTTTAGCTTGTGTCAAGTTGACATAAAAGTAGGCAGCACAGGGACCAAAACAACTTGGGGAGGAAAGGGTTTATTCTGATTCCACTTCTGCACCACTGTTCATCATGGAAGGAAGTCAGGGTAGAGACTCAAACTGGGCAAGAAGCTGGGGGGGGGGGGCGATGCAGAGGCCATGGTTACTGACTTGGCCATCATGGCTTGCTCAGCCTGCTTTCTTATAGAACCCAGGACCACCAGCCCAGGGATGACAACCACCACAATGGGCTGAGCCCTCCTCCATCAATCACTAATTAAGAAAGTGTCCTACAGGTTTGTCTATAGCCCTATCTTGTGGAAACCTTTTCTCATTTGAGGGTCTCTCTTCTCAGATGATTCTAGCTGTGCCAAGTTGCCATAAAAACTAGCCAGCACAGGATTTTTTTTTTTCTTTTTTTGAGCCAGGTATGGTGGTTTGAATGAGAATGGCCCCCACAAGCTCATACATTTGAATACGTGGTTCCTCAGTTGGTGAAACTCTTTGGGAAGGATTGGTATGGCCTTATTGGAGGAGGTATGTCATGGCGGGGGAGGGGGCAGTGAGCTTTAAGGTTTCAAAAGCCCTTGTCATTCCCAGTTAGCCCACCCTCCCACCTCTCTCTCTGCCTCATGCTCGTGAATTAAGATGGAGCCCTCAGGCCCTGCTCCAGTGCCTTGCCTGCCTGTTGCCATGCTCCCTAACGTGATGCCCATGGACTATCACCCTCTGGAATCAGGAGCCACAAACTGAATGCTTCCTAAATTAAATGCTTCTCTAAATTTCCCTGGTCATGGTGTTTTGTCACTGCAAAAAGCAAGCAACTAAGACATCTTGTAGATCAGGCTGGCCTTGACTCAAAGATCTGCCTACCTCTACCTCTCTAGTTCTAGGATTAGAGGTGTGTGCCATCATATCCAGCTCCATTTTCATCCCTTGGTGCACCCTCCCAGAATAATCAAATATGAGTAAATGTTACCTTCCCGCTTACCTCAGCAATGGGACACCTCACTCTTCACTGAAGATTCTCGCTCTGTATGTTATTTGTATGTGTGCATGGTAGATACACATATGCATGTATGTATGTTTGTGCTCATGTGTGGGAGTGTGCATGCACGTGCATTTGGAGGCCAGATGCTAACGTGGGGTATTTTCTTCACTTGCTCAACACTGTTGTATTTTGAAGCAGAGTCTCTTGGCAGCTTGCCCCAAGGATCCCCTGTGTCTGACTCTTAAGTGCCAGGGTTTTCGGTGGTTGGCACACATGCCCAGCTTTTGTGTAGGTTCTGTGGGTCCAAGCTGATCCTCACACTTGCACAGCATTGATTTTCCTGCTGAGCCATTTCTCAAGACCCACTGAAGGAGACTTGGACTCACTTCCGTCTTCATGCCTACGGAGCTTCCTCCTTCCTTTTGGCCACCTCTCAGGATGTCAGAGTTTCATAATACATGGTTTCGACAGTGTCCTACTGTGGGTATTTTGATTGACTCCAAACTTGGCAATTATAAACAATGTTATCATAAACAAACCTGTACTTATGTCAATCTGACCTTGGGTGTGTCATCATTTTGGCCTCCTGCATGCTAGGCAAGAGCTCTAGCACTTCGATACATCCCAGCCCCTGAGTGTATATTTGAAATAAATGTGTAGAAGTGGAGTTTGTTTTCTTGTACAAAGGGTATATATGTTTGGATTTTCTCTCTAAGATTCTTGTTTGTCTGTTTGTTTATTGAGATGGCTGGTCTGGAACTTGTTGCATAGACCAGGATGGCCTCACACTCACAGAGATCTACTTGTCTTTGCTTCCTGAGTGCTGGGATTAAAGAGCCACTACACTTGGCCTCTCCGCAAGTTTTAAAGTTTTATTATATTTGAAAAACAATGCATACCATAATTAATATGTACAGAATATAAACCTTACAGGGAAAGTCCATCCTCTGACCCAATGTCTCCTAGGCTTCCGCCCAAAGGTCATCACTGTGTGCATAATTCTACACGTAATGCATGAATATATAAAGACATGTATATATGACTATGTATATGACAGCTCTTGGTTTTGCTAAAAGGAACATGCCTCATATATCATTCTGTGCCCTCAAGTTTTAATTTATTAGTTTATTTAGTTAGCAGTTTTATAACAGGATCTCACTATAAAGCCAAGCTTGCCTGGAACTTACTGGGTAGCTCAGGCTGACTTTGATCCTTTTGCTGTGGCCTCCCAAGTGGATCATAGATTTGTGCCACTATGTCCAGATCTATGTATTCACTCTCAGTTTTTTAATTTACTATATCTGAACATTCATTATATACCATAATACTGGTAGATCAAATTCATTCTCTTTAAAGTCATTATGACATTTATTTCAAAGACATCAGCATTAACTTTTTCATTTTTAAAAATCAAGGTGTAATTTACTTAAAAGATTTTTTTTTTAGTGTACATTTAAACAAACCTGTATACCTTATTATAATTTGCTGGGAGTGAACTCAGGGCTTTACCCATGCTAAGCAAGCATTTACCACTGAGCTTCACCTCCAGCCCTGACCCAGTCATTTTTTAAAATTCAATTATATATATACATATATATATATTACAATTTATTCACTTTGTATCCCCACTGCAGCTCCCTCCCTTGTCTCTCTCGGTCACACCCACCCTCCCTCTCCCCTCTATACCTTTTCCTTAGTCTCCTGATAGGGGAGGTCCTCCTCCCCTTCTATCTGACCCTCCCTTATTAGGTCTCATTAAGGCTGGCTGCATCATCTTCCTCTGTGGCCTGGCAAGGCTGCATACCCCAGGGGGAGGTGATCAAAGAGCCAGCCACTGAGTTCATGTCAGAGACAGCCCCTGTACCCTTTACTAGGCAACCCACTTGGAGGCTGAGCAGCCAATGGGCTTCCTTTGAACAGGGAATCTAGGTCCTCTCCATGCATGGTACTTAGTTGGAGTAGCAGTCTCTGCAGGACCCCCTGGGCCCAGGTATTTTGGCTCTGTTCTCCTTGTGGAGTTCCTGTCCCCTCCAGGACTTTCTGTCTCCCTCTTCCATAAGGATTCCAGCACTCTACCCAAAGTTTAGCTATGTGTATCAGTATCTCCAGACCGTCATTTTGTTGAGTGTTTTCCTAACAAGGAGTAGCACCAGCTCACACTTGCACCAGCAGCGTATGAGACTTCTTCCTGCAGCCTTGTGAAACTCAATGTCAGCAAGCTTTTAGAGCTCTACCAATCTATAAGTAAATGTAATAATTCATTCTCTTAAAACTGTCACTTCTCTCTGTTTTTGTATGAGGCAGGGTCTTGCTATTGTAGCCCAGACCGGCCTTCACTCACAATCCACCGTCACCACTTCCCAAGAGCTGGTGTTACAAGCATGTGCCATCACACCCAGCTCATTTGACTTAGGATGAAGTTGAACATGTTTTCATTTGTAGATGACCCATTTCTCTCTCTCACTCTCTCTCTTTTTCCTGAGAACTAGTCATACTTTGGGAGATTGTTTTCTATCGTTGATTTGCTTTCTATTTTTTTAAAAAAATGCATTGATTATTATTGTGTATGAGTGTGCATGATGTGTGGACTCCTCTGCCACGGTGCTCACATGAAGGTCAGAGAACAACAGGGTGGGGCTGGTTTTCGACTTCCACCTTCGCATGGAGTCTGGGGTCAAACTCAGGCTGTCAGGCTTGCATAGCAGTTGCCAGTTGCCAGGCCGTCTCAAGACTCCAAGTTTCTTAATTATTTGGAGGGACATTTAATAGTTTAGAAAATCTGCCCTTGTCTGTGATATGAATTGCAAAAATTTGGGACACTTAGTGTGCATAGAAATATCATATAAGAACTGTACTCCCTAGTTAGGCATGGTGGGTACACCTTTAATCTCAGAACTCAGGAGGGAGAGGCAGGCAACTCTCTGCGAGTTTGAGATAGGCCTGGTCTACATACTGAGTACTAGGCCAGCCAGAGTAATTTAAAAATCTGCTGGACTATCCTCTCTAGTAGCTCTTTTGAAAGTTATGATTAGTTGTTATAAAGGACAGTTAGGAGACAAGGCTTTTTTCTTTTCTTCTCTTCTCTTCTCTTTTCTTTTCTTAAGACAGTGTCTCATTATATAGCTCTGGCTGTTCTGGAACTCACTCTGTAAACCAGGCTGGCTGCGAACTCACAGAGATCCACCTGCCTCTGCCTCCCAAGTGCTAGGGTTAAAGGTGTGACCCACTATACCTGGCTTGAAGTTAATGTTTAATATGCAATATAACAAACAAGTTTCTAATTGAAACATCTGAACATGGCCCAGGCACCTGGTAAGATGAAAAGTCCATACTTCCTGCCCTACCTTCTCAAGGTTACTTTTTCACACTCAAACAAAGAACATGTTCACAGTTTTGATGCGCTGTTTTTATCCTGAAAGTCTGATGTTTAACAAAGACATTTATAACTTGGGGTTAGAAAGGAGAAGGGTCAGGGTTTTAGAAAATAAAATGCTTGTTTGCATGTGAATTGAAGAAATAAGCTGTGTTATTTGATCCCCAGCACAGTGGAAGGAAAAACAGCTGGAGAATGGAGGCTGGGGCACAGGAAACTGTACTTGATTTAGTCTGATAGTTACAGAATGTTGGAGAGACATCTTCCTTGATGGGGGGGGAGAGAGGAGCGATCCTGCTTCTTGCATGTGGAGTAACAATAGAGAAAGCCTGTAATTAAGTTGCCTGTTATGAGCGTGAGCAAGTGGCCACTGGCTTTGATTCTCATTTGTTTATTCTTGACTTTAAACACATCATTCACTCTCTCGTCATACATAGCTTTATTCAAGCATGAGTAACTGGGAGGAGCCAGACATGTGTGCAGCCTTTTTAGTCTTTCTTTTCATCCCCACATGTCATCAACCTCCATCCTCAATGCAGGTGACTAGTGCTTCCTAATTGTTAATGGTCAGAGGGGGTTAAGATGAGAAATTCATGTGCTAAAAAATAAATCTTTGAATTTACTCTTAAAGAATTCTGTGTAACTAGCTCCTTGAACAAGTAGGACTTGTGTTTCGCAATCAGAGAGACAACTTTATTTTTATCTCCAGCTATCCATTTAAATTCAGTGGAGGAGCTCCATGGCTTTGCTGTCCCCGCTGGGTGAGAACTCAGGCACAGCCATCACATTTCTGGCAACTCTGAGGAATAATAATCTCACTTGGTTTGGCATCACCAACACAGCCTAACTCTGTTGTTTAAGGTGGCCACTTGCCTTCAGCTGGAGCTGACACAGGGAAGGGTCTATGCAAGCAAGGGTCTAAGGTCTGGGAAAAGTAAGAGGAGTAATCTCTCTCCATCCCCAGCCCCCTCTCTTTCTCTCCCTTCCTCCCTCTCTTTCTCTCCCACCTTTTCTAACCCTCGCCCTCTATGCTGTTTAATGTTTATCCTCAACTCAACACAACTGAGAGTCATCTGGAAAGAGGGAACCTCAGCTGAAGAGCAGCCTCCATCACACTGGCCTGTGGGCGTGTCTGTGGGACATTCTCTTGATTAAATTGATGTCAGAGGACCCAGCCCACTGTGCCCAGCACCATTTCTGGGCAGATATCTGAAGAATGTAAGAAAGATAGCTGAGCATGAGTCAGTGAGAAAACTAGAGAGGGAGCCTCCTTCCTCCCTGGGTTCTCTTCCAGATTCCTGACTTGAACTTCTGCAGCGACTTCCCTCAGTGATGAACTGTTACCCGGAAGTGTAAGCTAAAATCAACCCTTTCCTCCCACAAGTTGCTTCTGGGCCAGTGTTTCATCACAGCAACAGAAAGTAAACTAGGACACTTCCTTTCAGGCAGTTTCTCTGCGTGAGGAGTTCTGCCAGCAGCCAGGACTGAAGTCCGCACAGCCGCACAGCCGCCAGCCGGAGGGGGAAGTAAACAGACGAGAGGCACTCTCCTCTGGTCCCAGATGGCTTCCCGCCGTGGGTGCAGGAGAAGCCTGTGAAGACTCCTTGTTTACAAAGGTACCTACAGTCGAGTTAGCCACAGTGCTGAGCTAACAGGCTATGCATCTAGAAAAAACAAAAACAACCCCCCCCCACGATTTCTTGCATCATTCCACAGAATGACATTAATTTGAGAGACGTCACAGAACTAAATGTGAAAGTTAAACGAATAAAGCATTTTTACAATGGGAGAACTTTTCCATAACTTTGAGGTAATAGTGGTTTCTTAAACAGGCTACAAAAGTGATTGAATATTTGTATATATATGTACAGCAAAGGACTCCTCTACAGAATATACAAAAAACCTTCATTTCAGGAAGGAAAGGATAGACAATCCAATTAAAATAGTGTAAGTTTTGCATATTACAAAAAATAAACACTAACATGATTCACACTTGATCTTAGCCAAAAGACTGAGAAATGGCAAAGTTGAAGACTTCTAAACATCAGGGAAATGCAAATACAAATTACAATGAGGTCACAGTGAGCTGAGACTCTCAGAACAGCTAAAATTAAAATTAAGAATACCGAGCGGGAGCTGCACTCAGTGTCACACTCCAGTAATCCCAGTACGTGGGGAGGCAGAGTTTGAGGCCAGCCTGGTCTACAAAGCTAGTCCAGGATAGCCAAGACTACACAGAGAAACCCCGTCTCCAAAAACCAAAAACCAAACCAAACCAAACCAACCAACCAAGAATAACAACAAAACAATCAAGCAGGGGCAAACTGTGAGGAGTAATTCCTGGTCTAGACTCTACAATCCTTCCCCCTCCTTCAAGATCTCAATGTGGAGCCCAGGCTGGCCTCAAAACCCATGTCTACCTGGCCTCAGACTCCACCTTGCTCAGATTACAGGTATGTAAAACTCTGTTGAGCTTGAAAACATCTTAAAGGTGCCAAAGCTAAATAAACATTCTTCACAGAAGTAGTGAAAGACAATCCAAAAATTCATGTGGAAGCACAAAAGACCCCAAACAGCTCAAGCAATCTTCAGACAACAGAGTAATGCTGGAGGAATACCTGATCTCAGATTACACTGCAGAGCTATAGTTAACAAACCAGCATAGCTCTGGCCCTGAAACAGAGCAATGGTATAGAGCAGAGCATGCAGAAGCAAGCCCACGCCTTATTGCTGATAGAGCTGCCAAAAACACACACTGGAGAAGAAACAGTCTGTCTTGACAAGTGGTGCTGGGAAAAATAGGTTTCCACATGTAGGAGGATGAACTGTGAAACTAGACTCCATACTGATCATGTACACTAACAGTCTGAAACTGCTGTAGGGAAATAGACAAACACTTCAAGATATGGGCATATGCAAGGGTTTTCTGAATAGTTCACAACACAGGATATATTTCTAAGAATTAACAAACAAGATTACATGAAATTAAAAAGCCCCTGCTTTTTTTTTTTTTTTTTTAAAGATTTACTTATTTATTTATTTATTACATATATATCAGAAGAGGTCGCCAGATCTCATCATAGATGGTTGTGAGCCACCATGTGGTTGCTGGGAATTGAACTCAGGACTTCTGAAAGAGCAGCCAGTGCTCTTAACCTCTGAGCCATCTCTCTAGCCCCAGTCCCTGCTTTTTAATTGGAGAGATGGCTCAGTGCTTAGTATCAACAGCTGCTCTTACGGAGGATCTGGGTTTGATTCTCATCACCCATATAGTGGTCCATAACAATTTGTAACTCTGTTCCCTGGTGATCTGACACTTTCTTCAGGCAAATGGTACACACACACACACACACACACACACACACACACACACATAGACAAAGCATCCATATACATAAAAGTAAATCTTTTTTTAAGTGCCTGCTGTGCAGACATGAGAACCTGATTTGAACCTCCAGCATCCCTGTAAAAACCTGGGTGTGGCCATGTATGAGCCTATAATGCCACAGGGGAAGGTGGGGACAGAAGGCTTGGGGGGGGGGGCTTGCTGGTTGCTCACCTAGCACCAGGATCAGTGAGAGATACTGTCTTAAAAGTAGAACACTTGCTGGATGGTGGTGGCACACACCTTTAATCCCAGCACTTAGGAGGCAGAGGCAGGCAGATCTCTGTGAGTTTAAGGTCAGCCTGGTCTACATAACAAGTTCCAGGACAGCCAGGGCTACACAGAAAAATCCTGTCTCAAAAAAAAAAAAAAAAAAGTAGACATTCTCCACTGGCCTTCACGTGTGCAGGCGTGGACTTGCCTGCCTGCACATTTATGTGCCTATACACCACATACACTACACATGCACTATAAAAAGTCACAAACAGCAAAAAATAAAAATGGGAAAAAAACCCTTCTGCACAGCAAAGAAAACAGCCCCTATACTCCAACCAACGACCATGCATGGAGATAACCTAGAATCCCTGCACAGATGTATCCCATGGCAGTTCAGTGTTTCCCTAGTAATGGGAACAGGGGTTGTCTCTGACATGAACTCAGTGTTCTTTGATCACCTCCCCCTGAGGGGGGAGCAGCCTTACCAGGCCACAGAGGAAGACAATGCAGCCAGTCCTGATGAGACCTGATAGGCTAGATGGAAGGGGAGGAGGATTGCACCTATCAGTGAACTTGGGGAGGGGCATGGGTGGAGAAGGGAAAGGGAGGGTGGGATTGGGAGGGGAGGAGGAAGGGAACGACAGGAGGGATACAAAGTGAATAAACTGTAATTAATAAAATTAAAATAAAAAAAACAGCCTCTAAAGTGAAGAGACAGCTCATGAAATGAGAAAAACATCTTTGCCAGCTGCACATCAACTAGGTAACTAATATTTGGAGCCTATAAAAACTACTAAAATTAAACGGCACAAAACCAAATCACTCAATCGATATATGGGCTTATGAACTAAATAGACATTAATCAAAAGAAGGTGCTTGTGTGTGTGTGATACATACGTATTTTAAAAAAATGTTCAACATCCTTAACCAACAGGGAAATGCAAATTAAAGTTATTTTGAGATTCCATTTGATCCCAGTCAGAATGACTGTCTCCAATAAAACAATGTAACAACAAATGCTGGTGAGGATGTAGAGGAAGAGGAACTCCTAGCTATCTGTCTATCTGCCTGTCTGTCTATCTATCTATCTATCTATCTATCTATCTATCTATCTATCTATCATCTGTTTATTTTGAGACAGGGTTTCTCTGGCTGTCCTGGAACTTGGTCTGGAGACCAGACTGGCCTCTAGCTCAGAGATCTGCCTGTCTCGGCTTCCTGAGTACTAGGATGTTGGTACAGGACTAGCCTCCCGGGACCCTTATTTACTGCAGATGGGAATATAAACTTGTGTAGCCACCATGGAATTCCTTGTAGAAGTTCCTGTAAGAACAGAAAATAGAACTACTGTATGGCCAGCTATTACCACTCTTGTGTGTACACCTGAAGGGCTCTAACTAAAAACCACCACAGAGATAGTCACATATCCATGTGTATAGCTGCATACTTACAACAGCCAGTACATGGAGCCTGCACATCAACAGATGAATGTATAAAGAAATCATGGTACATAAATACAATGGAATTTTATTAAGCCATAAAAAATGAAGTCATGACGTTTGTTAAGATAATGAATGCAACCAGGTGTGGTGGTGCACACCTTTAATCCCAGCCCTCAGGGAGGCAGAGGCAGGTAGATGCTGTAAGTTCGAGGCCAGCCTGATGCACAAAACAAGTCGAGAACAGCTAATGCTGTATAGAGAAACCCTGTCTCAAAAAAAAAAAAAAAAAAGAATAAAAGAAAATGGATGCAACTTGAAATCTCTATGCTAAGTGAAATAAGCCAGATCCAAACAGTTATTACAAGGTTTTCTCATATGCAGATTTTAGTCTTAAAGTCATGTGTGTGTGTCTGTTTGCATATGTGCATATAGATTACTAAATTAGGGAATCAGGAGAAGGGAGGAAGAGATCTTAACTGCAAAGGTAAACAGTAATGAAATAAGACATTCTGTAAGAATGCAGAAGTTGGAAAGGAAGAGAAACTGCTAGAGGAGAAGGCAGTGGGGATGGGGAACAAACAAGAACCAATTATAAAGACGTCCATATGAGGGTGCCGTGATGAGACCCATTACACTGTATGCTAACCTAAAAAATAAAATAAAACTACTCCGCATATTTCCAGCAGAGATGAATTCTTAGATCTACCAAATGACATTTGGCTGTGAGGGAGCATGAAGGAATCTTGGGTGTGGCTACTGCCACATATCTGTGTCTGAGGGCTGGTTACATGGGTGTGGTTACTTTGAGAAGTTACCACAGGATATATACATACATCTAAGGCTTTATTGTACACAGCTCTCCCCCAAAAGGAAAAAAAAAATGCCAACTCATTTTTCATCTTCTGTTGCCTTGACATTTTTTTTTCTTGAAACTTTTTATCTCTACTTTGAGTGCCTCTTAGAGAGAGGTGAATTTTCTTTAGTTCCTAGAGCTCATAGGGATTAATTTTGATCATGATTTTCACCAGTTTTGTGGTAAGATCCTTCTGTGTGTTATCTCCTAGTTGCCCCTGGCTTGACCCCATTGATTCGAGGATTTTTGTAAGGATCGTGCTGTTTCCCTTTCAAGTCTTTCTCACCCTTGAATGTGGACACCTTTTCCTGCAGGGCTGACACACTCTCATTTCCAGTGGACAAGGTCTGAATTATACTCTCTTCAAGGGGCGCTATTCCATGGAATATAATCATGAATAGTGTTTCTTGGGGTCCCTGCTGCCTAGACAATGGTTGGCTGGAATACTTGTTGGGAAGGCACCGGAGCACTGTGCCCCACCTCTGCCTGAACCCCTGATCCCCGCAGGGGTCCCTACATGTGCTTATGTGCGCTGCTCTAGCCTTTCCTTCTCTGCAGAGAAAAACAGCTACCACTGTGGGCTTGCTCATCAGTGGTAGCTCTTCCTCCCGCCATGTCCCGGTGGCAAGACAGTGAGGGGGTCTAGAAGACTCTTCCTTCACTGTTTCTCCTGCCTCCCTTTAGTGTGAAATAGAGCCCAAGGGAGCTGGGATGGCTGAATTGCACAAAGCCTTTAATTTTTTACTATAGTTATTTATTTGTGCGTGTATGTGGATACCTGCATGGATGAGTGGTAGGAACTGCTCCTCTTCTCCTACCTCATGGGTCCTGGGAATGGAACTCAAGTCAGTGGGTCTGACCTGAGCTCTTACCTGTGGAGCTATTTTGCTGGCCCGCAAAGCCTTGTTCTAGGCAAGATATTTCATTTTGCATCTCGGCATTGCTTGTGTGTGTGTGTGTGTGTGTGTGTGTGTGTGTGTGTGTGTTGACTGTTAGCAGCTCTGCACGCCCTATGAAATCTCCAGCACTCTGTCTGAATCACTTATCCTAATAAGGACCATTCCTTCAGAAGACAGCCTTTCTTCATACCCAGGGAGCTCAGATGAAGGCAACTAAGCTATTTGGTCAAGAGTTCCCTTTCATTACTTTCAGACGACATGTGAGTATTTATTTTGCTGTCACACACATACTGCAATTGACCAAAATTCAGTTCGCGTATGTGTAAGCATATCTGTAGAATCGATTCCCAGAGCTGGAGGGCCAGTTAAGAGCCTGTGTAATTTTAACTTGCCTTCTAGAAGTTCCAACTTATACTTTCACCAATAAGTATACCCATCTCCTCAACTCTTGCCAGCACCATGGTTTGGCCTACATTATGGTCTGTAGCATTCTAAGAGGTTAAAAAAATGGAGTGTCAGCATAGTATTTGAAAACCACATTTTTTCCTTTGCATATGTTAAAGGGTGTTTGTCTTAGTCTTTTCCTTCTGTTTCCTTTCCATAAATTGTCTCTCTGTTGGCCTATTTCTCTATGGGATAATTTTGGTCTTTTACCTTATTGATTTTTCAGGATCTTTTATACCAGGATACCAGCCATTTGTGATATGAATTGCAAATATTTTGTCATTGGCCTTTTGACTTTGCTCAGAGTGGTTACTGCTCTGGTGTGGTTCCTCCATTTTTATGAGGAAAAGTTCTGTAGATTGCTAGGGGATCTTTATGGTCATTGCTCATGGCAAAATAGGGATCAGAATGAATTCCTCAACATCTTTACAGCGTAAAGGTCAGCTTGTATTGGAAAAGCCTACAAGCTTGGGTCCAATAAGAAGGGAAACGGGGAGGAGTCTCATTTTCTCATCCCACACAGGCACATACCAGGACCTAGCCAATCAGTTGGGTAGAGGGTGGGTGTGGGTTTAGTGGGTAAGTCCTCCCTTTTCCCCATTCTCTTTCTTTTTACAGCACGGCCATAAAACAATCTGTGGGAGGATAATCAAACTACCTGTGCCATGAAGTCTACGTGTGGCTTTTATGATTATAACTATTTACAGGAATTGTCTAGGAACGTCAGCTACTCAGAATTTGGGGACTTTGGTACCAGAAAGAAGTTTCACAATCAAACTCAAAGAAGATAAATATATGTAAATCTTACTCCTTCGTGGCCAGAGGTTCAACAAATTTTATTTAAAGGAAATAAATCCGTTAACAGCAGTATGATACACTTAATAGTACTAGAGAAAACCCTGACTGGTCTAATCTATGAAATAGGGTCAGGTTCTTGGCTTCCGCAGTGAAACCCATCCTAACTAGCTGAGGCTAGTTTATTAAGTAGCTCCTGTAAGCACAGAAGCTGGAGGAACAGGCTTCAGGCTGAGCTTCCCGTAACAACCCTCAGACCCACGTGTGGAACTGGCCTGGTGAAAAGTCTCCTCTAAGCGAAGAGCTGCACCTCCCATTGCAGAAATGTCTCTCCAGGTTGCCCGGCTCCCACACTGTCCCAGCTCCCACTTTGGCCTTAGCTCCTAGCAGCTGGCATCCCTGCCTTTGTCCCGAGCCAGCACCTCCAGTTGGGTGCTGCTTTCTGCCTGCTTAGTCGGGTTTCTCAGATACTACTAGATCCCATATGGGAGGCTCTGTGCACCGCAGTCAGTCAGCCAAAATGTCCTTTGAACACACAAAGCCGACTTGAAATGGGTGAAAACATGAAAGGGAAGAGCTTGTCCAAAAGCTGAAGACAGACTCATAAAGGCAACTGGCATAGCATTCACGAATTCACCCTCACAGCTTCTCTCTGAGTCTCTCTCCTGCCCAGGTCCTTCACCCATATGTGAAACAGTCCACTGTACTAGATAGTGTGCTAAGTGCCAGGGATATAAAGATGAAACAGGGAATATTGAAAAAGTCTGTCTCTCAGAAATGAGCATATTGCTGAAGTCAAATGCTTATCTGAGATTGTAGAGAAAACAAGATTGAAAAATAAAAAGTGAGAAACTGGAGAGATGCTCAGTGGTTAAGAGCATATCTTGTTTTTGCAGAGGACCTGGGTTTGTTTCCTAGCACTCATGTCTGGTGGCTCACAAATTCCTGTAACTTCAGCTCTAGGGGATCCACTGCCCTCTCCTGGCCTCTGTGGAGAACTTCATGCACATGTACATGCCCACATACATACATAGATATACACATGTCTATATAAATAAAAGTAAATCTAAAATAAAAAAGTAAATGAAAAAGCAACTTAGATTGTTGTCTGGTTAGGTGAGCCAGGCATTTATGATAGAAGAACCTATAATTACGTTGAAAGCCACAACCATAGTGATAGAAGAAGGTCCTGGGAGGCTGTGGGGGTTGGGGGAAGGCAGTTCTGAAATACCAGGTTGCACTGCTCAATATGGTAAACTCTGGCCACATAGGATCTTGAAAGGTAGCCAGTGGCACATATTGAGATGACAATATTTTAATATTTTGGGTTAAATAAAATATATCATTGAAATTAATTTCACCTGTTACATTTTTACCTTTTTTGTGTGATATCAGAGAGTGTAAAAATTTCAAATATGAAATATATTGAATTTCTATTGGACATTGATGAGCGAGCCAGTTTAGAGAAGGATCAAAGGCTAGTACCCACAGTATTTTAAATCATTTATTATTTAATAGTGTCAAATACATTTTTGCAGATGCGGGACAGCTGTTTGATGTTAGTCAAATCAAAAGGTAGGCCCCAGTTGGTTTCTGATGTCATTCTCTTATTCAGATCCCCTGGTGTGTTCGTCCTTTTCCCAAATGTGCACACCACATTAATGCAGTCTGTGAAGAGATTATTTTTAGTCATCACATTCTTAACATGTTGGTGATGAATTTCTGCTTAGATTATTATTATTATTTATTTTTTTTTTTTGTATTTGAAAAATCAAATCACAGCATGATTTTCATCTGGGAGCCACATGTCTAAGAAAGTTATTATTCCAAGCCCATGAGAATGACCTACAATAGCTGAAATGGATTTAGTTTATGGGTCTGTGTATTGCTAATCAAGCATTGTACCCCAACAAACCCACTGTGCTACACACTGGCCATCAACCCTACATGTGTCTTCCCAGATGGCTCTGGTGTGCACAACTTGCAGTGTGAAGGAGTTTTTAGTCTTTGAAAACAGGGAAGAGGAACTTGATGAATTTTGATTTTGAGAGATTTGGGGGACATGGCATACAGCTGCAAGAAAACAGAACTATAGAAAGGTTTTAGGAAATCTGCCACCTGTGTCAATATGGTTATAGAAAGAAACTAGATTAAACTTCTTCTGGAGTGGAAATAGCTGATTCTCAGCACATACTTGTCTGGTAGAGGCACTTTAATGAGAAAAAGAATGAAAACTTGACATCATGGAGAGAGAGAGAGAGAGAGAGAGAGAGAGAGAGAGAGAGAGAAAGCTAGCATCCCCAATAGTTGTCACTTAATTATTATCAAATGACCCTTAAAGAGCAATTCAGTTTTATTTTTCATTTGTGCTTTACAAACACCCCCTTTTTTTAAAAAAAAAAATGTCAGCTTCCTAAGGAAGACTTAGAATGAAATTGGAAGGCCTGGATTTTGATTTTGAGACTTCCGTTTGGCTTTGAATGTGTTATCATATGTCTCTTAGCTCTGTGTATTTTGAGTAGGTCACCTATGGAAATGTAATGGGCCTGTGGACTAGTGCATTTATTTAGCAGAGCAAGTTAAACTTTTCAAGAGCAGTGGCCCTGCAACACCTCAAACAGACGCTCACCTCAGGCAAATAAGGTCATCTTTATGAAGATGTTTATAGTTTGCATCTTCGGGGGAATTGATAACTGATACTTAAAATTTTTACTTTAGGTGTGTGTGTATGTATGCATATGGAGGTAGGATGCCTTCCTCTGTCTCTTCACCATATTTTTTTTAAGTCAGGGTCTCTCGGTGACCCCGGAGCATATTGATTCAGCTAGATTGTCTAGTCAGCAAATCCTAGGGATTCTTTTGTTTCAAGGTATCCTCCCAACACTGGGATCACCACCAGGCATGGCTATTTTTTTTTTAAGCCATTAAGCTTGAAATTTTTTTTTTAACTTTTGAGATTATAGTTTAATAGTTTTATTACAGCATTTCTCCTTTCCCTTCCCTCCCTTCAAACCCTCTCATACACTCTTTCCCACTTTCCTTCAAACTCATGGCCTCTCCCCCTCCCCACTAATTGTTATTACATATTCCTAAATAAAACCTTGAGTCCATATACTGTTACTTGTGTGTATGACTTCACGGTTGACTGTTGAGCAGTGGACAAACACATTTGATGTGCTCTTCCCTGGGAGGACCACCTTTCTGCTTCCAGCTTTCCTCAGCTGCCTCAGTTCTTTGTGTAGGATTGAGCATGCCTGACTTTTTACATGAATGCAAATGATCCACATTCAGCTCTGCATGGCAAGCATTTCTCTGACTGAGCTATCTCCCCAGTCCAATGTGAAGGGTCTTTATCATAAAATACTCTGCAGCAGCTAGGTGTGATGAATTAAAGACATAAGCACAATACAGCTGAACACTTAAAACAGTCTTAGCCAGACATAGTGGTCCATGCTGGTAATCCCTAGCACTCAGAAGGCTAAGGCATGAAGATCATGAATTATGGTCATGAATCATAAAGATCATGATTGGCTACATAGTGAGTCTCACAAACAAACTCATAGTCTTGATTAAATAATGGAGACACAGAACAATTCCACATTGGCAATTAAAAATCACAGTCATAGAAACAACCCATGTATTCCTCAAATACAACATCTGTTTAAGGACAGATGCTAACCATATTAGAGAAGACACCCATGGAGGTGAAGATTGGCAGCAGCAGTGATGAAATAGGCATGCAGCATCACCCAGACCCAATAATGAGAAAGTTGCACCAGCACTTCCAGCCTAAGGAGCAGCCAAACCTAACACTCCTCATGGCCCGAGCCGGAATTGTTTCATGTAGCATGCTCGCTGTCATGGACTTTTTAGCAAGTTGTGCTGTGGGCATTCATGGGTTTCCCTATGCTGTGTCCAGCAATGCCAGCTTAAAGTTCTTGTGTAGCTTGCAAATATTCACTTGTTCTTTAGATTTTCCTAGTTAAATTAAGTGTTAAACATGAATATGATGAATTTTAAAACTTCATGAAAAGTAATGTTATTTCTTGCAAAGAAGTCTAGCTGTTCTGCCAATGTTGAAACATTTTGGATCTCTCTCTCTTTCACCCTCCTTCTCTCTCTTTCTCTCTCTCTATATGTGTGTGTATGTGAGAGAGAGAAAAAGAGACAGAGGGAGAAAGACAGGCACACACAGACAGACAGACAGACAGACAGACAGACAGACAGGATGTGCTTAAGGATCATCCAAACTTTGTATTATTTTCAAATCTGTTTTCAGGTAGTCTTGTCATTACCCATACCTCCAGCCTCTACCCTTCTCTAATTATCTTCTCCCTACACTTCTAGTGTTCCAGGCACCTGTGCTTTCTTCTGGAGTCTTCAGGCCACGTGACACAACCTTTTTGGGGGCCTTTACACATAAATGTCACATCCTTAGAGAATCTTTCTCTGACCACCCGACTAAAGAGAAATCTGAAGACTCACTATCCGTTCTGCTGTAAGTCTTAAATGTTTCCCAAGGGCTCATGTTTTGAGTGTTGGTTTCCTAGCTGTAGGGTTATGGGAGGGGAGCTGTGGAGCCTTTAGGAACAGAGGCTTAGATGGTAGAAGTAGGTCAGAAGAGACAAGCCTTTGACTTGTCTACCATGATGTGAACAGTTGCTTCTTCCTGCTTCTGCCACCACAGATGGAGCAGCTTCACTGTGCCGTCTCTGCTCTGACAGACTGAAACCCCCTGAGCTGGAGTCAGAATAAGTCTTACATTATTTATACCAGGTATCTTGTTCACAGGTCAGCAAAAGCAGCCAATAGAGCATGTTGGCAACAAAAGTGGGTTAGTTTCTGTGATTAAAACCTGCCCATATGGTTCTCAGGCCATTGGAAATGGTTTGAAGGAGGAATGTGGAGGAGTTTGCAGATGTGAGCTCAAGAAGTCCCAGAGTACAACAAGCAGAGCTTAATGGGCTGTTATGATTGGAGTCTGGAAGGCTGGAATGCCAATAGGAATGTGGATAGTGAAGACTGTGTTTATGAGGTTTCAGAGGGGAACAAGACTAGACATGAGAGTCTGTATAACATTTTCCCTTGTAATTTGCTCACCCTGTTGTGTCAGTTCACCTTTCACTCTGTGTCTCTTACGTCTATTTATAAATGTGGCTGTTTTTATACCCAGCTATGGGCTCTGAGAAAGAAACAACCATGTTTCTAATTTTTCACATTAGTTGTCTAATTTTCATAATTTTTAAATTTTAACACAAAGCTTTGATATTCTGCTTGCGTGGGTTTTTCTTACTTTTTTGTTTCCTGAGATTTTTAGGCTGGATTTGAAGGTCAGTTTACATTTAGAAAGTACACTTTTGACAAAGATCAAATTTCTAGATCATCTTTTCTTAACAGCTTAAATTCTGTACAACAGAAAACAACCTGGACAAAATGTGGCAAGGTCATGTACTTAAGACGGTGTGTTGCCCAATCTACATAAGACTCTGTCTTTTTTATATGAAAAGCAATGGCATAAAGGACTTAAGAGGGCCAAGGCCACAAAAACTTGGGTACCCCAATCATTCCTTTGGAACAAGTAGAGCAGAGAGACTGAGATCTTTTGTGGACAGATCCTGTGTCCTACTGACCTTTCTCTACAGTGACTGGTTGAACATACAACATATTTGGGATACTTAACCAATGCTTGCTAAGTGATGGATTAAATTGGGGGGAGGAAATTGGAGAAACGTAAAGCAATGAGATCAATCCTTTTATATGACTCATAAATTGGCTCAGAATACAGTCAACTGAAGAGCTCAGAAAAAAAAAAGTGCAGCATTGTTGACCTAACTCTGTGTTCACATTTAGCTGTACAAGTGGCACTGCTATCCATCAAGTCACCGTCTTCCAGAGACTCAAGCAAGAAACTTTAAAAGCTCGCATGAGTCATCCACTCTATTCCCTTCCTCATCAAAGCAGTCATTAAAACCCCTGCCAGGTTTACATCAGCAATATCCTTGGCCCCCATCACCTCATTGTCTGATTTTTAAAGCCCAGCTACCAGTCTTTTTCCTCTCGAAGCCAGTCCTCTCCCAACCCATCACAATGTTTCCTCTGCAATAATGTATTTGACAAGATGGACAGGAGAGGGCCCAAAGAGAAAGCGGTTTGCTCTAGCTTATGACAGTCCTTTGGACATGTGTGTACACATGTGTACCCACACATATGTGCATGTGTGTGTGGAGGACAGAGGTCAACATCAATTGTCTTCCTCAATTGCTCTTCACTTTAGTTTTTGAGATGGCCTCTCTCATGGAATCTGGAGCTCAACTGTTTCACTAGATTTGGGTTTGGGGGAGGGGTGACAACAAGCCCCAGGAACTGATTATGTCTTCCTGGTTCAGGGACCACAGATGCACAGCGCCACCCCTGGCTCTTCACCTGCATGCTCCAGATCTGAATTCAGGTTTGCGGAGCAGGCATTTCACCAACTGAGTTACCTCTCTAGACCCCTTAAGGTGCTCGTTCAAATCTTTCTTCCCTACTTTTGCTCTTCTTATTACTTTCAGGTATTGAAAAGTTCAATCCGATCTAATGCCAAAACTTCCTTATCCAAATGAAGTGCTTTCCTCCATTAATGTGGACCGTATCCAGACTCTCAGGCATGCTGAAGAGGGAGGTCATGATCATTCTCCTCTTTCTGTTGCACATCCTCTGCAGTAGTTGGGCCCAGGATAGAAAGAATCAGGGAACAGGAAGTCAGGACTTAAGTGGCGTTTGCCATTGTAATCCCAGAGTCCTTGGCGAGCAGCAGATCCATCTATAACTGTTTTTCTAGTTTAAAGGATTTAAAGACCTTCTGTCTCCTGGACCTCCCTTCATAGCAGTCCCTGTGTGGACAATGGTCACATTAGTTAAATTTTCTCCTTGTTATCTGGATGCCAGCAGACACATCTCAAATAGTGTTTTCCTGTGTTGGAGTCATCTAGAAGGGCCTCTTAGAGAGGGTCTATAATATGACTGAGGTCCAACTCTGTTCTACATGGCTTTCTGCCATAAGCCTTCCTATGGTTCATGTGAGTGCAGTGTGTTCTGTTGGGACCCCTAGGCTTTCCTCTCCTGCCTGAGACATCTCCAGTCAGCTTTTCACCCAAAGACATTGGCTGGGTCCCTCGCTTAGCTTTTCTCTTACAATGCCTAGAGCTCTGTACAGGTCTGATCATGGTTCTTAGCTGCTCTGGAGGTCCTGCCTAGGCAGTCTTGAACCCCATTTAGGATGTTGAGGTGGGGTTGGGGGAGAGCACTTCAACCTATTGTTTTCAGCTTTGGAGTTTGGGCCAAAACTCCCAAGAAAGGAAGAGGCCTATTTTAACACGCTGCTACATTCCTTTAAAAACATCAGATACTGTTTTGTTTTAATTAACTGTTCCAAGTTTACAATGTTTGGTTGTTGGTTTTTTTTTTTTTTTTTTGAAGTTCAGACTCAGAACAGACATCTGAAGTGGCTCACAGGACCTTGATCACTTTTCAAATTGAGAAATAAAAGCCCAGGGAAGTTAATGAACTTAGAGGAGATCATACACCTAATTGGGACTGGACAGGGCTTGATCTGAGGTCTTTAACCTTCAAATCTCATGCTTTTTCTTACCACATTATCCTGCCCACAGTGCTTCTCCTTAAAGGAAACCAGACAGATTTGCTCCTAAAGTAAAGCTACTCATGTGGAGGATCAAATGAAAATCATAGAGATGTTTACTGATTATCAAAACGTCTCTGAATTGGATGGTGTGATTATGAATGATTTTAATTTGGAGGCTTATCTATATTTCACATGCTCCTATAATCAAACATTTATTATAAGAAAACAAAATCTTTAAAATTATCTTTAAAATTATTTGGGCTGGGTTCATGGCTCAATGATTAAAATGTTTGTCATGCAGGCATAACGAAGGGCCAGAGTTCAAATTTTCCAAATCTGTATGTAATGCCAGGTGGGCACAGTAGCCCATAAGTAATTCCAGTTTTGGAAGGTGGTAAGTTACTTAGCCATTGAGACTAGCCATATTGGTAAGCTCTGGCTTTGATTGGAAGACCTTGCTTCAGTGCATACAGTGGAAGGACAGTCAAGAATGGACCCCAACATCCACCTACAGCCAGCACATTTATATGCACACACGTGTATGTGTGTGCATGCACGTGCTCTCTGTCTCCCTCACACACATGCACATGCCCATACATTCAAGCATGCACACAGATCACACATACCTGAAAATGGAAAAATAAAAATAAATTATACTTCTTAATACCAAGTTATATGGCTATAATCTGGGCACTTGTGAGTTGGAGGCAACTAGATCAGAAATTCAAGGACATCTTTGTCTACTCGTGAGTTTGAAACCAGCCTTGGCAACAAAAGACGCCGCTGCCCCTCCCCCAAAAAACCCAAACCCAAAAATGATTCCTTCCTTCTTCCCTCCCTCCCACCGTCCCTCTTTCTTTCCTTCCTTCCTTCCTTCCTTCCTTCCTTCCTTTCTTTCTTTCTTTCTTTCTTTCTTTCTTTCTTTCTTTCTTTCTTTCTTTCTTTTTCTTCCTTGGTTTTTGTTTGTTTGTTTCAAGACAGGGTTTCTCTGTGTAGCCTTGGCTGTCCTGGACTCACTTTGTAGACCAGGCTGCCCTTGAACTCACAGAGATCCATCTGCCTCTGTCTCCCAGAGTGCTGGGATTACAGGCATGCACCACCATGCCCCGTCAAAAGTGATTCTTTTATAAAGTAGTTATCTATTATAGAAAATCATGATTCTATGCATGGGCTCAATTCCTACATTGCAAAACAAAAAATCCATATCAATGAAAACTGCAACTCCACTGGAAAATAGTGAGGCCTGAATTGTAGTCCTGACTATAGTTGACCTTATGTTAGTCATCTGACCACTTTAGGACTCTTTTTAAAATATAATCCTGGAGTCTACAATATATAAAATTAAGTGTTTTCTTATTCTGAGAATGAAAGTCCTTTCTTCTTGTGGGTGGGCTGAGGGTGCAGCTCAGCGACAGAGCACATGCTTGTCATACATGCTGTATGGGTTGACGGAATGCTGGTGGAGCAATTAGAAGAACTTTCATGAACCATTTCAACGTCTAAACTTTGTGTAAGTTTATGATGGTAAAGGACTGTGACTTATTCTCCAATGTGAACCTCCAAATAAATGAGATCAGTCTTATCAGTTTATCCAAGGAAAGCATATGTGTGTATTTTCCTCCAGTCTCCTCTTCTCAAAGCCCACTCCTTGACTACTTGAGCCCTCATTGATCCTATTTCATCTCTACAGATTGAGCCTATGTCACACTGTTTACCTAGCAATCTCCTGCTTCTCTGGCTGCACACTGTGCTTCTCTGCGTATCTGATTTTCTTCAGGGCATTTGTCTGCCGCCTGCAGCGATAGATACTTGCTGTCTCCATTTCCCCTACTCTTGTTGAACATAGCCCAAGCATTTCAAGGGGCCTCCACACTCATTTATTAGAGAGAGGTATTGTTGGAAGAAGGGTGAAAGGTCCAGTCAGAGACTCGAGACCTTGCAGAACAGGCTGAGAGCAGAGCTCAGTAGCAGAGTTACTGCCTAGCATGTAGGAGGCCCTGAGTTTGATCCCCCACAACCACAAGAGACCCATGGAGTCCCCAGCTGTCCCTGGAACAGAGTGCCCTTGACAACCTATCTTGGCTCTAACAGACAATGAGATAGATTCCTTTTCCTCCAGCTCCCTTGGGTCTCTCCCCAACCTGGCCCTGGGCAAGGCTGACTCTGGGTTGCATTTCTGTTGCTATCACTTCCTGGAATTGGACTCACGGTTTGAACCTCTCCTGGAAAAAGGATCACGAATCTCTCCTTACATGCTGGCTCCAGCACACCTTCCTCCAGCCAGGCTGAGGTAGTGGAATCGGCCAGAGCACTATCTGGGGTATATGCTGGGCCTCTTGGCTGAGAGAGCTGAGAGGGCCCAAACACTCCCTGTCGCTTTTCTGCCCCCCTCAGAAGCTGGGGAAAAGGAGCAAGCTCTGCCTTCCTTGCTGCTCTGAGACCTGCCCTCTTCTACTCCTAACTCCTCCCTGGCTGTTCCCCCATCTGTCTGTCCCCATTCTCCCTCTGGCCAACATCCCTGGCAACCTTTCGTCAGCTTTACTTTTCCTGTCTCTGTTGTTCACCTCCTGTCCTTGCCCACCCAGCTCCAGCCCTCACCCTACCTTTCTGATTCAGATAGGGGGCAGGAGGTGATTGTCACTCTCCTGATCCTGGTGGCAGGAAAGGTGATTTCCATACTCCCCCCCATTTTGAGAACTAGACGTTATCACAATCATAAGGTGTGGCAAATAGAATGCTTCCATCAAGCTGCTCATTTACAAGCAGTGCAGGGTCCCAACACAACTAAGCCATACCATGTGGCACAGAAATAGCCTGGAAAGTGCTGGCGGTGCTGGGGCTGGCTGCAATATTAGGGAACAGCCGAAGCTTCCCGAAGTAGGCCACACAGGCTTCACTGTGCAGTTCTGAGCTCTCCCACCAGCCTTTCTAACACACCGCCCCAAGCCACACATCCAAAGTGAAATGTGGGTGTTTTAATCACTGAAGAGAATCCTTAATAGTGCTCCTTCAGCACAGAGCTGCCTCTCCAGTGCCAGGAACTGCGGGGAGCCTATTGCTTCCCATCCTGAACTGGCTCCAGAAGCGTTAGGTGAGGCTCAGTACAATTTTCAGTTGTTATCATACGAGGCCCTTAGAGACGCTTCTCAATTCTAGCAATTAGCCACATAGGGGTCAACCAAGTGTTCTCAGCTCTAATTAACAGCTGTGTTGAATCTGGGACACATACAATTCCTCTGGGCATACACTCCTCAAACAGAAACAAAACCAGAATATCAGGCTCTTTCCTCCTTATCAGAGGCCATGAAGTCTGAAAATTATTGCCCAGGGTATACGCAATTAAAAAAACAAAACAAAACCCTCAGAAAACAGGAAGCAGAGGGGCTTCTGGATGAGGTGCATGGATTTAAAGGCAAAAACAAATCTCTGCTTTATTCTGAAGTTGCCCAGTGGGCCCAGGAGAGTGCTGGGGGAATTAGTTTGCCTCTCAGCTCTGCGCCCAGAGCCCAGCTACACCCAGCAGGCTACATGATATCATCACCACACAAATCAAAGGCTTCTCTCTGGCTTCAAAAGGAACAGGAACAGGATACTTTGTGTTGGGAGTCGTGCACTGAGCGGGAACTACGCTGGTGCCTGTTCAAGTTGTTCGCTGGGTATTCTGGCTTCGTGCCCTGCCTGACAGCTGCAGGGGTTCTGTAAAAAATCTGGGGGAGAATTTCCTCTGCAGCCATGCCTGAAAACCCAGGATCAAGAGCTTTGCAGACAGAAAAGACATTACCCACCCCACCCTGCAACTAGCCCATCGTTTATTAAGCTTAACAAACAACAGGCAAAAGCGGGACAGCTGGCCCTTTGGCCTTGGATGGAAAAGAAAAGTATTTCACTGGGATCTAGCTAGCTGGCTTTTCTTTGCTAATTGAGAGCAACAGCACAGCATTTAAAAATAAGTTGTTTTAAAGCTAGAGTAGTTGAAGTAAAATAACCAACAATGTACAGAGCAATACCTAAGCCCCAGATCAGTCAAGGCTAACTTTGTGCTACATTTACTTCATGTGTTTTTCTTAGGAGTTCGCACGAATACATTTGAAATGTATTTGAAGTGCATCTCCTCCTTACCCTGGCCCCACTCCCCACTCCCATGCTGAAATTATTGGTTTGGACTTTTTTTTTTTTTTGTATGCATGTGTGCATATTTACACGTGTGGATGTTACCCAAGTTGCTTGTAGAGACTGGAAGTTGACATCACATATCTTCCTCAATAGCTCTCCACCTTTTCAGCTGAGGCAATGTGTCTTGCTGAACCAGGAGCTCACAGTTGACTAATCTAACTAGCCCGGATGTCTCCACATCCTATGAGCTGGGATGATAGTTGGGAGCCACACCCACTCAGCTTACATGAGTATTGGGGATCTGCCTCAGTCCTCACCTGGATGAGGCAGTGGTCTACCCATCCCCCCACATCCTGATGTTGGGTTGGTTTGGATCTTCCCAGGTATCCCCAGTGAAAGGTATGTATTCTTATGGGTGCATCCATAAGCGATAATGTCAGACTCTTTGGTGTGGAAATGCATACAAGTGGTATCATTCTGTCCCTTGCCGTTTGTAACAAGGTTTTATTTCTCAGATCAGCCACATTAGTCCAGGCACACCTAGCACATTCATTTTAACTTCAAAAGCTATTTTATTATATGACTTAAGATAGTTACCCATTCCCTTATGGACATACATTCAGTAATATGTTTTTGAAGAGGAACCACTAACATTGCTGCCATGAAGAGTTTCCCCCTCCCTTGGGGGAGATTTTATCTCTGGGGTAAAGAATCTCAAAGTTTTTCTCTTGGGATCCTTTCACACTGTCAAAATTATTAAAGACCCCAAATAGCTTTTGTTTATATGGATTGTATCCACTGATTCAAACGTGAAAGTGAGAAACAAAACTATTTTAAAATTCATTACAAAATGACAAGAAATCGCATGTTTTTAAACGAAAAAGAACTATTTTCCATATCAAAAAAAATGAAGTGAGAAAAGGGACATTGTTCCGCATTTTCCCAAGTCTCCCCAGTGCCAGTCTGAACAGCACTCTGAGGCTTCTCATAGCTGCCCCTGCATGCAATCTGTTGCAATATGTTGTCTGATTGGAGTGCATGAAGGAATGTAGGCGTCACACAGATGCGCCGTTAGGAGGCAAACCCTAATGGTCTCAGATAACTTTGGACATTCTTCATCAAAGAATCTAAATCAGAATTCCACAAAAAATAGTTTTTAAAGGTTACTTTATGTGGACTCTGAGATCACATAAATGTCCCTATGTGTTGTCACATAAACCCGTGGCCCCTTCTTGCTCATTTGAAAATATTTGTTTCCTTTCCTGTCCCTTATGATGCTGATAGATTTCATTATGTAACGTCAAAGTGTACACTTATTTATATAGCTTCTGATTTGATAATCAAAGTTTTTTTTTTTTTTTTTTTAAATTGTGAAGTTTGTGGTGATGGACATAACTTCCAAAATCCTGGGTTTTGCCTGAAAGCTCAACATTCATCATTGGCAACAGACGTAGCTGCCTTCCATCCCTGAAGTAACAGGCTCACTTTGTTCATTTTTTTTTTTTTTAAGAAAATGCCTGCCAAATTCCCAAGTCTGAATAACCATGGTTTGTGAGTCTTTCTTTCAAGTGAAAATGGTATGCCCTGAAAAAAAAATAGTGGCAACTTCAGCTCATAGCTCAAAACAACTCCCAAACGTTTTTCTTTGAAAGACCACTATCAAGCCTTGGCAGGCAGAGGTTTTATACACATTTCCCATTCCATTAAAACCTAATATTAAAAAGATGTGCACTTAAGAGAACTCCTGAGATTTAGTAACATTTACTAACAATTTTATTACCTCATTTATAACACTGAATTTATTATTCTCACTATTATTGTTATTTTGCTTTGAGAGCAAGACAGTAAAGAATTCAATAATAAAAGGAACAGTTAGGGCAATTGCCTTGCTTTGTGCTCACATATTAACAGTGCTGGCCACTGTTTCTTTTGCATTAGAAGAGCAACTAGAAAGCACATTGAAAAACACAAATATCAGAGAGTGGAATTGTTGGAACCTAGGAGATGTGCTTTTACAGAGATGTTTGGTAGTGTTGGGGATTGAAGCCAGGGGCCCTTGCATGTTGTAGGCGATTATCATTACATTATATTCCTTGACTTGGGTTTTTGTTTTGTTTTGTTTCTTTGAGACTGCACCTGGTTGTCTAGCTCAGGCTGGCCTTGAGTTTACTAGATAGCCTGTGCTGCACAAATTTGCAACTCTCTGTTATAAGCTTCCAGCTGCTGGGATCACATGCATATCCTAACACACTTGGCTAATTAGACTCGGTGGCTAATTTTCTGGTTTTTTTTTTTTTTTTTTTTTTTTTTTTTTTTTTTTTAAAGAAGACAACAAGTTGGGAAGGGGACATGTAGGGTTGAACTAGGGGGAGTTGGAGGGGCAGTAGAAGAAGATATGATAAAATATGTTGTATGTGCATATGAAATCCTTGAGAGTAAGCAGAAATATCAAAACATTGTATTTTTCACACATACTTTTTGTCTTTTGTTAGATTGTACCTTACAGGTTTCTTTCTACAGTTAATAGAATATTTTTATTAACTACATTTTTCATTTGCTTGTTTGTTTGTTTGTTTGTTTTCTTTTTGGTTGGTTGGTTGGTGTTTGTTTGTTTGGGTTTTTTGAAACAGGGTTTTTTTGTGTAGCCCTGGCCATCCTGGAACTCACTCTGTAGACTAAGCTGTCCTTGAACTCAGAGATCCGCCTGCCTCTGCCTCCAAAGTGTGGGATCAGAGGCGTGTGCCATCACAATCTAGCTCATTTGCTTGTTCTTAATATATAATAATGCTGTTGAATTTTATGTCTTCATATATAGAAACCATATTGAACTCTCTTTTTAGTTGCAACAGGGAGCTATCCTTGATTTTCTATGTAAATAATCATGTTATTAATAAAGTCAGTTTCATTGAAGCCTCCTGGTCTTTTGATCTTCAGTGTAAGGCTAGAAGTTGTTGGCCTTTCTGGGGATGAAGCTCAGTGGGTAGAACACTTGCCTGGCATGCATGGAGTCCTGGATACGATGAGCAGCACCATATGAAACACATGTGTGGCTGTGATGTGCCTGTGATCCCCGCTCTCAGAAGTGCAGTCAGAAGGACTTGAACTAAGGGTATTACTGGCTACACAGCAAGCCTGGACTACACGAGACCGTCTACAATAGAAAAAAAAAAAATGAAGTTATCACCTGAGCCCACAAGAGATAAAGTCAATCAAGCTGAAAATCAAATATGTAAAAATATATCTATGTTAGCTATTATGTTAATATAATTAATATATGAAATTTATACTTATGTGTCAATTAATTAACACACAGATTAATTAATATAACAATGTAAAATCGAGAGCTAGAAAGTGGAGCAAGAACATCATAGTTTGCCACAACAGAAGTCTAGGAAAAGAAACTTCCTTAGGAACTGGGGTAGGAAAATCTAGGCTGAGCTTGAGTTGTTGGAGGCTGCATGCATCAGAGGATGCAGTTTTAGTGGCTCCTCTACACTTTCATGAGTTTTAACTTTCAGTCTTCTGCACTCACACTCTTATGGTAAATACTGAGAAAAATCCCCTTGTCTTCTGGCTGGGAGAGGTGGAACGTGAGTGCTTTTGAAAAGTGCCCACAGCATTTGTTCTTCCCCTCAAGAGGGACTGTTTTACCAGATCTGAGCTGGTTAGGACTTTACTGAAGGCTAAACTGGGGTTTGGGAATCACTCTCAGTCTCCACGGTGTTTCTATAGGGAAAGAGAAAGACCCTAGCACTGCGCTAGTCAGGTTCTCACAAGGACTGGCAGCAGGGTGGCCACATGCCAAGAAGGACATGGTGCGGGGTACAGGCTCATTGAAAGCCTAATCAAATATCTTTAAAAACTTTATAAAATTTATTTGTCCTTTTACTTAGTCTCTCTGTGTGTGAGAGAGAGAGTGAGTGAGAGAGAGAGAGAGAGAGAGAGAGAGAGAGAGAGAGGTTTGGGAGGGGGCCACTCGCACCCCATGGCTTGCATGTGAAGGTTAGAGGGCAATGTGTTAGAATCCGTTCTCTCCTTCTACCATGTCCTGTCCGGACTGGGGCTGGAACTCAGGTCCTCAGGCTTGGCAGCAAGCTCTTTACATGCTGAGCTGTTTTGCCTGCCCCTTACTCATAAGGGTAACAAACCTCTTCCCCTCTCCCTATACTTTATTGCTATATTACTTGAATCCCTTTATTAGATTAGAGAATATAACTGAAGCAATTGTGTGTCTCAGGCTTTATTTATTATATTACAGAACCCTAAAGCCATAGAGGGGCAGAAACAAGGACACAAGAGGACATTTTAGCTTCCAACACCTACAACCGCAGCCAACAGTAAATAGGGCTTAACACCCCCCCCCTACCCACCAGAAAATATAAAACCTCAGACGAGCGACCTCACACACAGTTTCATGTATCCTGTATATTTCATGTTTGGCTTTCAACAGAAGACTTTGGGACAAAGAAAGGTAAAACCACAGGCCAGAGAGCCAGAAAAGTCATCAAAATCAGGTTCCAGTCCGGCAGAGGTGCGGGTGCGCCATCATCCCGGGATTTGAATTTTAAACAACCGGTTAACGCGCCCTGTGACGACGATCATTACATCAGGACACTGTTAACTGGATGTGATAATGGCCACCCTTTCTCTCGGAATTTAAACATGCTTCTAACACTTGACTCCTGAGTATACATCCCCCAGGCCCCAGGCTTAGCTAAGAGTTTTCTAAAGACCATGAATGGTTGTTAAATTTTATGGAATGCTTTTCCTGTATCCTCAGAGAAGGTCATATAGCATGCTTCTTTTGTTAATGTGCTGTGATAAAGTTACATATTTCTTCCCTTCTGGTAATCACTCCTGCACGATAAGTCCAAATTGGCATGATTAAAAAGCCTCATGTGTCTGGATTTGAATTGTGTAGGACTTTTCCTTTGTACATTTACGGTTTGACTATGATTGATTTATACTTTCCCTTCTTGTATAGTCATGGCCTGATTTTATTATTGAGGATATACTAGTCTCATAAAATGAATTTTTCATTTTTTAGTTCATTTTCTGGAAATGAACTTGACTGTAAAATCACATGGACCTCATGCTTTCTTTGTGGCAAATTTAACTGTTATTCCAGTTTTGCTTATGACCGTAGGTCTAGTATATTTATTTTCTGTTTATTAAGTTAAAAAATTGTGTGTAGATGCTGGCATGCCATGTTGATGAGAGAATTGTTACTGTGATCATAGCTAAGTTTGTTGTTTCCTTTACAACATTGTTTATTTGAGCCTTGAGCCTGCTCATGTTTTGTTTTTGTTTTTATTGTGGATCAGCTTTATCATAGGCTGGTCTAACATATTTGCTGAATTTTAGATACCACCAATTATAAATTATTTTTGATACTTAAAGTATGCAAGAATGTCTAAAATAAATAAAAGAAGGTTCCTTAGTTTTGTCTTAGGTCTACATCGTTACAGTGTCTGATTCTCCTATAATAGATTTCTGCAGTTTTCTTTATTGTTCCTCTTGCTTTCTAACAATGCCACTCATTTGCTAATGCCTACAGTTAATGCATTCATTTTAATTAAAAAAAAAAACATACCCATGGATCGTAGGTGCCCCTTCTTTGTTCCCTGTACTTGAACTTGATAAGGCTGAATGCTCAAAATCATGTTTTAAATTTTTTAAATATTAAAAAAATATTGCTGGATGTGGTGGTATGTGCTTTTAATCCCAGCATTCAGGAGGCAGAGGCATATCTCCAAGTTCAAGGTCAGCCTGGTTAACTTCTCATGTTTTAGGCTGCTACAACAGTGAGACTCTTTCTCAAAAAAAACTAAGAAAAAGATATTTTGCTTATTTTTACCTTCACTACATTATGCTCAGAACACATGGTGTATGGTTCTTAAATTTTTGCCAAAACTTCGTCCAAGGTGTGGACCATCGTCAGTGGTGTGTGTGTGTGTGTGTGTGTGTGTGTGTGTGTCCGAGTTTTTCTGCCTTCTCACAAATGAACCTGAGAAATGATGCCATCTATGGCTGCTGGATGTAGGGTCTCTGTGTGACTTAGAGACACAGTCTCACAGCAAACTTCCTGCTGTTCTGGCCCTTACACTTCTTCCGCCTACTCTTCCAGTGTCCTCTGAGTCTTTGTTGGAGGAGCTATTATGTAGACGTATGTTATTCTTATCTGGTATTTTATTTGAAGTTTGTTTTTTAATCTCCAATCAGTTTTTAATATTAAGACTACTGTTTATGTAAGTTATATTTGTTTACATTTAATCTATTTGTTTGACAGTTTATCCATAGGTTGTGTTTTCTATCTGATGTCTTCACCTTTGCTTCAATGACTTTCTTTCATTACTCCAGACAGAAATGAATTCAAAAGGTCTGCAAAGCTCTTCCTGTCACACTCAGTGAAGCCACTGGATCTGTCTGAGAGTGCCTCTTTATTTCTGCTATTTTAAAGGACATTTTAGTTACATACATGCTTTTAAGTTTTATCTTTCTTTGAAGACTGTAATCTGTTCTTGAAATCGCTACTGTTCTGTTGAGAAGTCTGCTGTCAGTCTAGTGTGTGTGTGTGTGTGTGTGTGTGTGTGTGACATGCGCAGTGTGCCACAGCATGCACGTGGTGGTCACACGACAACCTTGAGCATTGGTGTTTGCCTTCTGCTGTGTTTGAAGAGGGTCTCTTGCTCTCTGCTGTGTAGGCCAGGCTAGGTGTTCGGCGAGGCTTCAGGACTTCTGTGTCTCCTGACTATGTCATCACAGGAGCCCTGTACTCAAAGACGTGCTCTAACACCCAGCTTTACGTGGGCTCTGGGGAATGAACTCAGGTCCTCTCATGTGTGAGGCAAGTGATTCACCCACTGAACCATCTCCTATACCCCTAGTAGCTACTATTGAATGGTGACGTGCTTTTTGTCGCTGGTTACTTTGTAGCTAGTATTCTATATGTTTGTGTGTGCACACCCATATGAGTGCACCTGGGTGTCCTATTGTGTGTGTGTGTGTGTTCCTGTTTCTTCACTATGAGGGAGGACTTACACTTTTACGTCTTTCCCTAAAGTATTGAATAGTTTTAGCTGTTAACTTCTCAATACTACAGTCTCTCTTGCTGTCTTGGCTTTCAGTGTCTCCTATTAAAGGTATTTAGCACCCCCACCCCATCCTGAAGATTGAACTCAGGATCTCCTTCATGCTAGGTGTGCACTCTACCATTGCGATGGTTAATTTTAGGCCCACTTGACACAGGGTGGGATCACTTGGGAAGAGGGACTTTTAATTGAGAAAATGCCTCCATGAGATTCGCCTGTGGGCTCCTCTGTAGTACATTTTCTTAACTGATGGTTGATGTGGGAGGGCACCAATGTGGTGCCACCTCTGGGCTGGCACTCCTGCGTGCTATTGAAAGCAGGCTAAGCAAGCCGTGAAGAAGAAGCCAGTAAGCAGCATTTTCTCTGTGGCTTCTGCATCAGCTTCTGCCACCAGGTTTCTGCCTGGACTTCCTTTCCAGACTCCCCTGGATGACAGGGTACAAACTGAAAGAGACCTAAGCCCTTTCCTCCCCTTTATCGAAGCAACAGAAGCCGGAGACAACCACCGAGCCATATCAGGGACTCCCTTTTCTTGTTTCCCAACACTCAGCTTTTTCACACGTATTTCTTCAGCCCCTTTGGACCCAGTTTGTAGCTTAGCTGTCAGTTTTTATGGATGCTGGAGAGCAGGAGTTTGATATCTGAGGTGAGGGGACAGGTGCTGAGGCCGGGCCACATGCTGTTAGCTGTATATTTTACCAGCTACAAGTTTTAAATTTTGATGAGATCAGACATACTAACTTTTCTTTAGAATAAAAGAAAACTCCTTAATCATTTAATCTATTTAACAGTCTCTCTCCTCCTTCCCCTTTCCCAACCCTCCCCTCTCCCTGTCTTCTTTTTCCAGTCCTGGGGTTTGAACTGAGGCTTTATTCATGCTAGGCAGACTTCCTACAATTGAGTTAAAGCTCCACCCTTCCCTTTACTTTCTGTTTTGAGACACAAGCTCATTAAGTTGCCCAAGATGGCCTTAAGCCTGCAGCCTGGGCTGGAGAATCGGCTCCACAGTTAAGAACACTTCCTTTTCCTACAGAGGATGGGGTTTTGATTCCCAACACCCACACAGGGTGATTCATGACCACCTGTAACTTAGCAGACACCTGCATACACACATACACACCAAAACCCCTAAACAAACAAACCCACAAACAAACCAACAACCTGCAGTCCCCCTACCTTAGCCTTCCACACAGCTGGGATTTGGCCCATAACACCAGGTCTAGTTTTCATGGTCTATCCCATGTGCAGCTGTAGCTAGCTCTTAGGATGCAAAGTTCCTCTGCTCCTGCTATGTGTGTGTGGTCTCCCTCATGCTGGGTTGTCTCTCAGTCTCTGTCATCCACTGAGATTTTCTGGGCGTGTGAGGGAGAGGGGCTTCTTCTTCTACTTGTGCCCTGACTGTGAGACCAGCTCCACCTTGATATCTTATATTTTTCTTGCCAGGACTTAAGAAATTTTATGGGTCCTAGACTAATTTGGAGGTTAAAGTAGATTAAAGTGCCCTGCTTCATTGTTTGGCTGACATCCCATCCCCCTGCTCTCATTGGAGACTTTGCCTGTCGTTCATCAAGCAGAGAGCTGCTCTGCTGTGTCTGCGAGCCACTGGTATAGCATTTATTTTTATGCTACCTTGTCACGGACTTAACAAGTGTTAAGCAGGACTTGTGCAGGAATTCCAGTTGTAACTCTGCCTTTCCCAAGTCTGTGGGTACATGTTGTTTCCCTGTGTGAAATAACCTTGGGCCCTAGGTACTTTTTTTTTTTAACAATTGATTTTTTTAAATTGTTTTATTAATTACACTTTATTCACTTTGTATCCACCCCATAAGCCCCTCCCGCCTCCCCTCCTGATCCCACCCTCCCTCCCCCTTCTTCACAAATGCCCCTCCCCAGGTCCACTGATAGGGGAGGTCCTCCTCTCCTTCCTTCTGATCTTAGTCTATCAGATCCCATCAGGAGTGGCTGCATTGTCATCTTCTGTGGCCTGGTAAGGCTGCTCCCCCCTCAGGGGGAGGTGATCAAAGAGCAGGACAATCAGATTATGTCAGAGGCAGTCCCTGTTCCCATGTAACCCACTTGGACATTAAATTGCCATGGGCTACATCTATACAGGGGTTCTAGGTTATCTCCATGCATGGTACTTGGTTGGAATATGAGTCTCTGGGAAGACCCCTGTGTTCAAATTTTCTGGTTCTATTGCTCTCCTTGTGGAGTTCCTGTCCTCTCCAGATCTTACTATTTCCCACTTCTTACATAAGATTCCATGCACACTGCCTAACAGTTGGCCATTAGTCTCAGCGTCTGCTTTGATAGTCTGCAGGGCAGAGGCTTTCAGAGGCCCTCTGTGGCAGGTTCCTAGCTTGTTTCCTGTTTTCTTTTTCTTCTGATGTCCTTCCTCTTTGCCTTTCAGGATGGGGATTGTTTGTAGCAGCTTTATTTGTAATAGCCAGAAGCTGGAAACAGCCCAGATGCCCCTCAACTGAAGAATGGATGCAGAAATTGTGGTACATCTACACAATGGAATATTACTCAGCAATGAAAAATAAGGAAATCATGAAATTTGCAGGTAAATGGTGGGACCTGGAAAGGATCATCTTGAGTGAGCTGTCCCAGAAGCAGAGAGACACACACGGTATATACTCACTCATATAGACATGTAATATAGGATAAACCTACTAAAATCTGTACATCTAAAGAAACTAAGCAAGAGAGAGGACCCTAACTAAAACGCTCAATCCCCATCCCGAAAGGCAAAGAGGGCCCTAGGTATTTAAGCACAAACCCAGTACCGCACTCCTCCAAGTTACTCTGCATAACTGGAACTCACTGCTTTCTTCAAGGTCACTCTTTTCTTTTGGCAGTTGGGGCTTCCCTTCTCCCCCTCCCCCTTCTCCTCTTCTCTAATCTTGACTGTGTCATTGAATTTTACACAGCATTTAACATTTGTGGTCCATGTTGGTTCACACTAGCACAGTATCTCATGCTGCCAGAGCCAACACACTCCATATAAGTATTTTAATATTGCATGATATTATGCATAATTAGAGATTCAGAGAATAAAATTTAGGAATAAAAAAAATTGAAAAGAAGATAAGGTAAACCAGCAGTTTTCAACTTGTGGGTCAAGACCTCTTTGGGGGTAGAACAACCCTTTCATGGGGGTCACCTAAAGCTAACACAGATATTCACATTCATAACAGTAACAAAATTACAGTTATGAGGTAGCAACTAAAATAATTTTATGGTTGGGGGTTACCACAACACAGGAACTGTATTAAAGGGTCACAGCATTAGGAAGGGTGAGACCCATGAGGTAAACAATGATGTTAAAAATCATCAAGGTCTGGCAGGGAAATCCCTAGTGTTTCTCCACCCATTAAAGTATAGGCTTGGATGGAAAGCACCAAATCTTTTCAGATCTTTCTAATGTAGTCTTTATCCCTCTGGCCCCATTCATACAAGTCATGTATAAGAGTCTGAGTTCCTGGAGTTAGCTGACTGCAGGAGTTTCGGCTTTCTTGACCACCTTTCCTGAATATGCTTTATATCCTCAGGCCTGAGCTGGCAGGTTAGGTCTTTCCTTCTAACCACACAGGACTTCTCATCCCCCTAGCTGCTTCCCTGGCCAGTGAACCCGGTTTAGGTTAACGATGCCATCGCTAGCTTTATATCTGTACTGCCCAAATTATACGTGTCTTCCTCATGCCACAAGGCTTGCTAGTTTCTTTATGGGTAGGATTTTAATAAACTAGAAGGGAAAACAGATCCCACACAGGAGGGAATGTGAGTTAACAGTCGCAACTGAAGTGGAACTACAAAGGCAAGGCCTTACATGGTGAAGTCAAATAGTTCTTTGTTCCACATTTGGTGTAGATATATATGTATATCCATATATGTATATGTATGTATGTATATCTTTTAGAGGACATCTATGGTAGGCTCCCATCCTGTTCCCTCTCTTCAACCACTTCCAGTGTCTATTCTGTTTGCCCTTCTGAATGGGAATTAAACATTCTCCCTAGGATCCTCCTTGTTATTTAGCTTCTTTAGGTATGTGGGTTTTAGTATGGTTATCCTATATTATATGGCTAATATCTATTTATAAGTGAGTAAATACCACATGTGTCTTTCTGGTTCTGGATACCTCACTCAGTATGATCTTTTCTAGTTCCATCCCTTTGCCTGCAAATTTCATGACTCCCTTGTTTTTAATAACTGAATAGTATTCCATCGTGTAAATGTACCACAACTTCTGTATTCATTCTCTACCCATAGGGGATAGAAGCAGATGCTAAGACTCACAGACAAACTTCAGGCAGAGTGTAGGGAGTCATAGGAAAGAGTGGGGGAACAGAAGGACCCAGAGTGCACAGGAGCTCCATAAGAAGACCAACAGGACCAACAAATCTGGCCCATGGGGTCCTGCAGAGACTGATGCACCAATCAAGGACCATGCACGGAGAGGACCAAGACCCCCTACTCAGTTGTAGCTGATAGGCAACCCAGTCTCCTTGTGGGTTCCCTAGTAAGGGAAGCAGGGGCTGTCTTTGACAGGAACTCTGATGACTATTCTTTGATAACTTCCCCCTGGAGGAGTGGCCTTGCCAGGCCACAGAGAAAAAAGATGCAGGCAGTCCTGATGAGACTTTATAGACTGGGGTCAGATGGTAGGGAAGGAAGACTTTCCTTTTCTGAGGATAGGTGGGAAGAAGGAGGGAGGGTGGAACAGGGAAAAGATGAGGGAGGGGGACTCAATTGGGACGTAAAGTGAATAAATTATAAAAATAAATTTAAATTATATATATATATTTTAAAAAATTGTGCATGTGTGCCAGGCATGTAGCTCATGCCTTTAATCCCAGCACTCAGCACTCAGGAGGCAGAGGCAGGTGGATCTCTGTGAGTTCGAGGCCAACCTAATCTATAAAGTGAGGCTAAGACAGCCAGGGCTCTGTTACACAGAAAAATCCTGTTTTACCACATGCATGTGTGTGTATACGTGCACACAGATGAGTCCAGGTGCACACAGAGCCCAGAAGAGAGTGTTGGGGCCTTGGGTGCTGGAAACCAAATTTGAATCCTCTGCAAGGGCAGGGCATGTTCCTAACATCTCAATTTTTTATTTATCAGGTGTTATATGTGCATGCATACATGTTTGAGTACAAGCATGTGTGAGCATGGGTGGTCATAAGACATCTTGCAAGGGTATGTTCTCTTCTTTAACCATAAGGATTCTAAGGATAGAACTCAGGTCATCAGGTTTGGTGGCAAGCACCTTGACCTTGGGCTGGCCCAAGTTTACATGTATTTCTGTTTCATTCTGCATAAACACAGGTGCTTCTAATTGAAACCATGCAAAGGATTCCTATTACATTTAGGGTGAAATTTAAACTTCTAGAGTATCTATTTGTAATCAGTCTAGTCCATGGCTAGTCTTCTAGCTTAGCTTTTTATCTTTCTTTCAATGTAAAGTCTCAGGATACCCTTTATTACTAGACAATCTTCTGAGTTATCATAATTTTAAAAAACATAAATACATATATGTGTGTGTCATTTTAATCCTCACAATTGTGTGATGGAGGTGACAATATTGCTTCCCACTTAACCACTGGCATTGAACTACACTGACAATACTAAAGAAGAACGTCATCTATAGAATCCATCCTCTGAGGAAGATGCTTACCTCTTTATTAGTGTATCAATGCTTGTTTCCCTCCCTCCCTCCTGCCCTTTCCCTCTTTCTTTCTCTTAATATTTTGTAGTAGGGATCCAGCCTATGGACTTGCATGTTCAAGGCAAACCCTCTGCCACTGAGCCACATGCCCCAGTTTTTTATGTTTGTACTACTTGGTGGAATGGTTGCACATCCCTCAAATTCATATATTGCAGGCTAATACTTAAGGTATTTGGAGCTGAACTTTGGGCCAGGGCCCTTGAAGGCAAGGATAGTACCCTTATTAAAAAAAAAAAAAGGCCACCACCTTGCTCCTTCCTCTGTGGAGTCAGAGTGAGAAGACATCTTTCTGTGAGAGAGAGAGTACATGGATTCTCTCAGCATCTTAGACTTCCCAGCCTTCAGAACTGTGGGACCTAAGTTTTGTTGTTTTAAAGCAATCCAGTGTGATACTTTGTTATGGCAACTGAACAACAAAGACACTACTCAGCTTTCTCCTGGTAGATAGATGTTTGGAGTATTTCCTGTGTTTCCCAGAACTTAACAAAACCTTCTGCTGCTGGTAGTAGGGTGTGTGTTTTACCACCTGGTCCCAAGCTCCAAGAATAATGACTCATGAGACTCAAAATATATTCACAAATACCTACTCCATATAGCTATGTTCTTTTCTGACTAGCTTGTAATTTAAAGTAACCCATTTATATGAATCTGCAGGCTACAATGTGACTGGTTACCTGTGCTCAGGCCCCATGGATCTGTCCTCCTCATGTCTTCCCAGACAAATCTCCTACACGTGGCTCTAACCCAGAATCCTTTCTGCCTGTTGGATGTTCCACCTTCTATTCTATAGACTAGAATATCCTATAGGCCATGGGTTTTTCAATTGACAGGCAATGCATCCATAATACACAAGATATGACCTCTATACAGCACTCATTACTTGAAGTATAACTTTTAGATCAGTATCCCAATTTTGGGGTGAGGGAGTCTAGGCTCAGTTTAACCAGTGAGGATTCTATTCTCAATCCTACCACTCACTAGCTTTGTGACCTTGAACAAGTTGTGTGGTGTATAAGCTTACTTTCCTCCATCTGCCAGATGAAGAGAACAGTAAGTGCTTGGTACAGTGGCCTACACACAGACACTTCAGTTGCCTTTTCAGTTATCTTTCTGTCTACCTACTTCATTATGGTGACAATGTAAAAACAAAACACAGCTCTCACTCATAGAGAATAAAAGATTTTCTGGGGTCAAAAATGTAATGGAAGTTTTGGTTTCTTTGTATGTTATGTAAGTACGCTTTTGTTTTAATCCAAAGTGTGAGATTTTAGTTGGGCCACAGTTTGTCCACACCTGTTAATTTTCCATGTAGGGCATGATCTTTGCCAGTTGGTAATGGCCTCCCATATGCTGCATGGAGAGGGGTGTGACCTAGGACTCTGAGAGTATAAATATGAGGCTGAGAAAGAGACTGGGTGGTGGTGTTCTGGGTGGTGTTCGGTGGAGTCTGATGTGGAGTTTGGTATTGGTGTGTGGTGTGTAGCAGCTTGGAGAGACCAGAGGCCAGAGGCAGTGTGGTGGTTTGGAGCAGACAGACTGAGAGAAACGGTTTGGTGCAGCCATGTAGAGTAGCCTGCTAACCGCGTCTGTGGCTACAGAGACTGGTACAGAGCCCTAAAAGAACCCCTTGACTTATACTTGCCGGGAGAAGTAAAGGGGTCTGGGCCCCTTCTGTCCACTAACCTTCTCTCTCTCTCCTACTTAAGGTTGGGGGTTTGTGGAAGGGAGGTAGAGGCCTGAACACCCCAAATAAAGTAGAGTTTTAAACAAGAGCACCACTGATCGAATTCTGCTATACAAAAAAACGAGTGACCATGGCATAGGAATGTTGATTCACCATCCCAAGTACCATGTTCTTACCTGGCAACTGTTTTATGAAGAGTTCTACTAACAGAACAAAGAAATGTATAAGTTAAGACACTTTTAAAATACATTGGAGGTTGGAGAGATGGCTCAGCAGTTAAGAGTACTTGTCACTCTTGAAGAGGACCCAGGTTAGGTTTCCGGAACTCACACAGTGGCTCATAACTACCTGTAACTTCGGGTTTGAGGCTTCTAGTCCCTTCTGGCCTTCATGAACACCTGGCACGCATGTGGTGCACGGACATATATGCAGGCAAGGTACTCATACACAGTAAATTAGTAAGTGTTTAAAAGTGATAAAAATTACTAAACTATGACATGTTTCTGCTACAAATAATGGAGAAAATGAATTCACTATAATCACATTATTGATAAATAGCAACATACTGTTGAGCCAAAGGAACAAGTCAAATAGTATGGTAAGTTCAGAAGCAAAGCCACCATATTGTTTGGTCCCTGACATATGTGTAACAGAACCAAATGAAGAACAAGAATATGAGAAAAATCAAAATTGAAGAGTGGTCATCACTGACGGTGATTGGTGAGTGGCATAGGGAAGAGCAAATGGGCCAACATAGGTTATGGAGAACTTGTAGTTCTTGAGAGGTTGGCCTATGAGTGGTTTATCATATTATTATAATACAAAACAAAGCATGACCCAATTGGGTAGAGTTTATGGAAGGACCAAGTGACCAGTCCACTCCCTAGCCCTTGATTCTCAGCACACTGTTAACAGGAATTAGGGCTTGGATGAGAGCAGTTTTGTCCCTCTGAAGTCCATAGAGAAACCATGCCATTTATGAAGCTGCCTGATGTGCGGGCCTGCTTTTCTGTCTATAAACCAGGCAACGATGCTACTGTTTATGTACCCAACAGTTTCCTCACAAGGTTAAAAATAAACTTTTAATTTCAGGATAGGTTTAGACTTATAGAATAGTTGTAAAGCTACTCTAGAGAGTTGCAATAGCTCCTTCCTTTCCCTGATCATCATCATCATCATCATCATCATCATTATTATTGCATCAGGGTCTCACTATGTAGCGCTGGCTGCCCTGGATCTCACAGTGTAGACCAGGTTGGTCTCGAACTCAGAGAGATATGCCTGCCTCTGTATCCCTCTACCTACTTTTAATACCTTATATTACCCATTGCCTTTGTTCCTAAGGATGGACTGAAACCAGATATTTTATTGACTTTAGTGGGTTTTAAGCTTCCATAGAGCACACCATTGAACTGTTCCCTTGCTCAGTGCTCCAAATGTATTTAACTGCTGAGGAAAATAAACTTTCTAAATGACTACATTTTCTGCAAAAATAAGCTCTTTCACAAACACTTCCAATTTGCTCTAAGCAGCTTTAGTTGCTTTGAGCTAGAATTCTGAGCTAAGTTGAGTTTAACGTTCTTGAAAGTCATTGTTTCTGAATTATTTACCAGTGTTCTCATTAGAGCAAGCGCAGGAAGCCAAGTGCTGAACTGGTTTTTTTCCCCTTCCTTCCCTGGGTTTCTTTTCTAAATCAGGTCACAGAAAATGGATGCTATTTCTTTAAATAATATAACCAAGCTGATCCCTGGATTACAATTAGGTTACGTCACTTTCTTATGAGCTGCTTTTCATTAAGACTTGCAGTGGGCAAAGGGGCTTTACCTCTCAGAGCAAAGCTGAAGAGAACAGTCCTCTAAAAGCCAGAACACATGGGGTGGCGATGGCAGGGACCTCAATAATTTCAGCACGGGGACTGAGTTCAGTGTAGGAGGCTCCTTTTCTCTTTAAATCCTTAAAACTGCCTTTGTCCTGCCAAACCCTCTGCTTCTAAATACATCTGAAACACACATGCTGAGGGCCCACACCGAGAGGGAAGATTGGGGTGGCCGGGTCCGAGAGAAGCTGAGCAGCAAGAAGCTCCCCAGGGAGGGCACTATCAGGTTTCTGCACAACTGTGGCTCTGTTTCATTCCTTGCAGAACGCAAACTACTAGGAAACATTTAGAAGTTGTGGTCAAGGGAGGTAACAAGAATCCCAGCTCCACAGCGTAGCTGCTGCTTTGTACATGCGCATTTTGTAGCCGAAGCAAGCAAAGCACCGGTCTCAGCTCAAGTACAAAATGAAAAGTGTCAATCAATGAAATCTGGAGAGATTCTAGATCCAGACTGATCAAAACACACAGGTGTGTGTGCTTAAAAATGGAGACAGGGGTTAGGAATGAGAAGTGCATGGAGGCAGAGGTGGGCAGATCTCTGAGTTTGAGGCCAGCCTGGTCGACAGAATGAGTTTCATCCAGGACAGCCAGAGCTACATAGAGAAACACTATCAAAAACAAACAAACAAACAAACAAACAGCACAGGGATGGAGGACACAGAGAGCTGATGGAGATGGTTCAGTGGGTAAAATATTTGCTACTCAATGAGGAGGCAGAGAGACAGAGGGATTCAAGTGGGCATGGGAGTGGGAGCTTGCTGGCCAGCCAGTCTAGTTGATACTGCAAGCTCCAGGTTCAGTGAGAGTCTCTGTCTCAAAACAAAACAAAAACTATGGGCAGTTGTAGAGGAAGACAGAGTCTATTTACTTAGCATCTGCAAACACACACAATAAACAAACAAAAATAGAGATAAAACCTGTGCTCCTGTGTTCTTCATGGCTACTGTGCAGAGTATTCACTCTAGGGCCAGGCCATCTTTCATAAAACCACCTCAGGCCAACTGTGAATAACTCATGTCTACGATCCCAGCACCTGAGAGGATAAGGCAAGAGGCTTGCTGTGTGTTTGAGATTAGATTACATTACATAGTGGCACCCTTCTGAAAACAAAAACACAAAACAAATGGAATCTCACACAAAACAAACAAAGAACCCCAAACCATAGAAAATTGTTAAGTACAAGAAACTGAAGTTGTCTGAGAATAAGCCAGATGGCCAGAAGAAGGGACAGCAAACAAGCGAAAGCATGGCTCTGCTCTCCTGAGAACCAGCCTGTGAGGTGATGGTGAGAAGCAAAATTCTACCAGATGCAAAATGCTTCCCTGAAATGGGATTACTGCACAGAGTAGTACTTAAAATGGGAATCAGGGCAGTTAAATGAACTTGGCCACTTCTCGTCCTTGAAGAAAACACCTGTAATTCACTACATGACAACAGCCAAGAACAGTATTTCTTCAAGTAGCTAAATCCATGCCTGTTTCCTAATTTTTTGATAAACAAGAAAGTTTTAAAACCCTAAAACAGAGGTGGGTATTTTTATATAGTTATGTAAAATGCTGGTGAAAGAAAACTTATTTCTTTTAACTCATGGTTAACTTTAAAATTTACACCCATCATTTAAGTTCCAATAAGCTTCTTAACAAAAAACAAAAACTTTAACAATCAGTACAACCCATGTAAAAGTGAACTAAGTGCCTGAATACAAAGTAGCTCATTAATTCTAATGGTGTTTGCACATTAATCTTGGCTTCAACACAGTCCACAACTTGCCTAAGTCTCGTTGGTTGCTGGGGAGTCTTTGATTCTTGTGTGTGTGTCCAATTTACTAATGAATCTTGGTGTCATTTAGGGCTGAACGGGCCTGGGCAGCTGGGGAAGGGCACCCACCGGGCACTGACTGGGGTTGGAAGAACACCAGCACTGAGACGAGTCAGAAGAACTTAGAGTGTGTAGAAAGTCAGAACAGATGCCTCTCTCCTCCAGCACCCCAGCAGCAGGGGAGAACGTGAAAGAAAGGGATGGGGGCAGTTCCAAAAGGGAAGGTATCAAAGAACCTACCACAAAACCTCTCCCTAGGGTCTGTGGTCCCTGAGTGCTGTGGTCTAAACCTGTTCTTTCAGAGGCCCAGACCAAAGGTCACAGTCCAGTCTAAGTGAGGGCCAGAGGAAAATCACGATTCTAAATTTTAATACGAGGGGAATCAAGAAAACAGGGGCCAGAACTTGACATTGTGGTGGTGTAACCACCTGCAATGCACTTTGGGACATCTTCACGTGACCCTGTGAACTCTGGGTTGCATTGTGGAAAGAAAGCATGGGGTCTAATGTCCCGGCAACTTGAATGTAAATTTAAACCCTTCCCCTGTCCCGTAAGTGAGTGCTTTCAGGGTAAATTATGTGAATGCTGAACCATGCCATACTTTTATCTGGAGAAAAGACTATTCTTCATAGTGGTTGTTTAGACAGTGGGGGGGGGGTGCAGGTTGCTAAACTGCATGTCATGGTACAGTAGCCCCCCCCCCCCTTTATCAACAGCTTCGCTCTCTATGGTTTCAGGTACCCAAGGTCAACCTTAGTCCAAAATATTAAACAGAAAATTCCAGAAATAAATTCCTAAGTTTTAAATTGCATGCTATTCTGAGTAGCATGGTGAAATTAGTACTGTACTAGTCTATCACACACAGGTGTGAATTAACCCTTCGTCAAGTTGTATCCACACTGCATATGTTTCCTGCCTATTGACTGGCAAATAACTTATCTATTTCTGTGATCAGATTGACTGTGGCGGTATCAAAGTGCTTGTATTCAAGAAACCCTTATTTTACTTACTAATGAATAAAGAGCAAAACTGGAGATGCTAACATTTTAAATAGGGCCAGAAAAAGTTATAAAGTGCTTTTACCTAAAGTAAAAGGTGAATGTTCTCAACCTTACTGTACAAAAGTGAGGGGGTGGGGTGAAAAGGAGAAAGTGTGTGTGTGTGTGTGTGTGTGTGTACTGTTTGGGGTTTTAGGTCTTGGGACTCATTTGCTACTGATAATGTGGGATCATTGTGTTGCTTAGCTCAACAGTGGACCTGATATAAATTTGGTAATTAGTAAAAAGTAGCTGGATAAATGTGAGTGATGTTCCCACTAGACCATTCAGAGGAGTGCTGCTTGGCACCTGGTTGATGTTTTCCTGGTTGGCACACTTTCTTAGGCTCTCCCCTCCATCTTCCAGAGATCAAGAATCGAGTCTGTTTCTTAATCTGGGAATTGTTTATATCCAGTGAGGAAAGATTATGTTAGCTCACACTGGTAACCCCAGAATTTGGGAGGCTAAGCAGAAAATTTTAGAGTTCAAAGCCAGGCCCAGCTATATGACTACAGGAAACTTTATCTATAAAATAAAATAATAAAATGCCAAAGGAAGCCAGGCCCAGTGGCACATACCTTTAATCTAATCCCAGTCTCAAGAGCGAGAGACAGAAAGATTTCTGAATTTGAGGCCAACCTGGTCTACAAAGTTTGTTCCAGATCAGCCATGGTTGGTTACATAGTGAAATCATGTCTCAAAAAGAAAAAATTAATGTCTTGGTGATGAGAGAACCTAAGGACTTTGAGTTCTATTTTAGTATGAGTTCCTTTCTTAGGGAGAGGAAGAAAAAAAAACAAAACTCAGTTCTGTTGACCATCTTCTGCTGAAACCCATCTTCTGTAATGCTTTGTTCAGGACGACTCAACAGGAAGACTACAGATAAAGCACAGAAGCCCACCTCCAGCCTACAGCCATGTAGAAGGAAAAGACCATACTCACAATGGTGGCCACCAGGCAGGCTGTGGTGAGAAAATTTGGAGGGCAGCATCATGAGGCTGTCTTGCTAAATTTTGCAATTCTCACGGGGCCTATTGTTCTGTCACACAAGAATAATGATAATAATAATGATAACGATGTCAATGATAATGTAATTGCAACATCCTGAGTGCTTACAGTGACTCCAGCACTGTGCTAGAGAGGTTCTGTGCACTCGTACAAGGCTTCATTTAATTTTTACAACAGCTCTGTCTGGTAGCTTTTATTAAACTGGATTACAGACAGGGGAATGAAGGTGGAATTTTTCTCTAGTAGAGACTGAGAACATTTATTTGCTTGACCATCACATCTTCAGCATCATATAAAAATTGGAGCAAAAACAACAACAACAACAAAACAAAAGGAAACATTTTGTTCCCAGATGTTGCTAGATATAATTTGAAGGGGGAGGGAAAAGAAGCCCTGGGTGTCTAACATAAGCCAAACACCATGACATACAGAATCTCATTTGCTCTCTTATTATTTCACAGGTGAAGAAAGGGAAGGCTAGAAAGGTCCCATAACTGGGTCCCCAAAAGGCCAGACCCCAAAGTCTGCCCTCTTCCTATCCCATCGATGCAGTTCTGGCTTTGCCATCCAAATCATTTACAAACTTCAGGGATCCTAAGATTAGAATGGGATTAAGATGCTGCTTTTGCCTCAGAGTCATTGAGAAATTACGTGAAATGACTGGGATAGTCTTCAGAAATGAGACAGGCATTCATCACAGGAGCAAGGAATCCAATTCAAATGAAGGCACTCTATGTAGCAATGGTCCAAAGCCTTAGGTGTCATTACATCTGTTTGAACAAAATGTTTGGGGGACAGAAAAAAAATTTTTTCTTTTAAATTGTCTGGGTGATCCATGAAGAGTCTGTAGAGAAAGTAACATTTCGGTTAAGTCTTTAGAATAAAGAGGATTTGTTAGGTTAAGCAAGAAATGGGAGAGCCCTCGGAAGGAGGGCGCTGTAAGGAGAGGAAGCAGCAGAGGCAAGAGCAATGGAGACATGAGAGGTTAGGATAGAAAACTGCAGGGGAGTGGAAGAAGGAGAAAGGGACCCGAGACCCATAAACCATGAGACTGCTGGACAACAAGTCTGGGGTTACTGGACCAGACTGAGAAGGACCTTGAGTGATATGCTAAGGCCGTTGGACTCAATTCTGTAGGAACTTGGGAGCCATCAAGGGTGACTACCCCAAGAATCCATAAGGACAAAGAGTCTGAACAGGGCCTTTTGCCATTCTGTTCTTATGAAGATCACAAAGTCCCATGTTCAGAACATCACAGTCTGTTGCCATGGAAATAGTAATGGGCCTCACTATGGGAATAAATTAGCCTCATCATTATACCTTTCTTCCGAGGAACTCAGCGTGTTTGTTGTATGTGTCTTCTTCTTTTTTTAATAGAAGCACCAGATGGTGGTTAAGGGGAAGAAGAAAGCCTAAAGACTCTCTCGAATTAAAGGAGATTTCAAAGGAATGGAAGGAAAAACACAAGTTGAATTTTGAAAGGTTTAATCAAAACAGATGGCAGAATATCTCAGCCTGAGGGAAGGGGAAAAGTATCTCAGAATCCATCTGATTTGGGGGCTCCCTTGTCCTGGCTTCCTGGGTCCCTGGCTGCTCCTCTCTGCATTCTGACTGACACTCAGGCTGGTTACTGAGGAAGAAAAGATGTGCGGTATGTATTCATATGTGTGTGTGCATGTGTGTATGTATGTGTATATCAGATAATATATATGTACCAGACTTAAGAATTAACACTGTTGAAATGCCTTTTAAATTAAAATTACTGTAAATATTTATTTGTTATGCATATTATCTTTACTTTCAAACTGACTTTAAGAAAAATAACCAGGGGCTAGAGAGATAGCTGAGCAGTTAAGAGCACTGCCTGTTGTTACAGGGGACCTGGACTCTATTCTCAGCACCCATATGGTGGCTGACAATGATTGTAACTTCAGTTCCAGGAAATCTGATGCCCCCTTCTGGCCCCCTTGTGCACTGCATGCATGTGAGGCAGAGACATACATGCAGGCAAAACACTTGTAGTCGTCGTAGTCATAACAATAAAATTTAGAAAGGAAAAATAACTAATAGAATGATAGAAAGTTTTATCATTGTCACACAATTATCTCTGCTGTGTCCACTCTGGGGGAATAGAGAAGGAAACTGTTTGTCTACTGTATATATTCTTTTCTATGTCAACCTACTGCCATTCGGTCCTAGAATAGAGTAACTGTAAAGAAGGCATTGTTATTGGTTGTTACAGAGGAGGGAGAGGCCCAGAGACCTCATACGTTGCCCAAGTGATGTGTTTGTGGCAGAGCCCTGGCTTGCTCGGCATCTTTCTAAAATTCCCAATGACTTATAGCTCTACCACTGCAAAGCACAGGGAACCTGGATGAATTACTCTGTCTCCATAGGCCTTAGCTTCTCATTCGGGCTGGAAAAAAAGCAAGGTCTTCTCCACTAGCCTTCCTTCAGAAATGTGGGCATGTTTGGGAAATGAACATGCGTAATGATAACTCTCTGCAGTGCTAACATTCTCTGCATCACACTCAAGGCCTCTGTGCCCCAGTCTTGCCAGGCTGTCTGTATTAGTTTGAATGGCCAAAATGTGTGCTGAGGACAAAATTAACTGCTTTAAAAGTAGAAAGATAATAAAATATAAGATGCAGGGAGAAGTGAGGGCATTGAGATGACAGAGTGATTACATTTATGTAACAAAGATGTAATGAGTGTCTCCTAAGTGCTACACACTGTACCAGTTTGTAGGGATCTTAAACCAAAAGGGGCCTAGCTATTCCACAGGGCATAGAAAATGTATAGTCAAGCAAGGAATTCTATCTGGAAGTAACATTTGGAATGAGGTTTTATCTGTCATCCTCCATGAAAGCCTGCTTCCTAATTTTATATCTTATTTCTGCTTTAAAGGGGTTAGGACATTGTATTGCTCTTAACCTGCCCTGCTCTGGCAAATATATCTTAGGCATCTGTCCCTATTCTCACGTCTCCTCCCTGAAGACTGCCCCTTCCACTTACTGCCTCTCGGCTTCCTCAAGATTTCTGAGGTTCAGATGTGAACCCCAAAAGTAGATGGCTCAGAGAGGGGGAAAACTGCTTGAGTTTGGATCTTTTATCATTCTGTCTTTTATGGGCTGCACTACTTCATGGAAACGCGCTGTTGGCTGATAACCCAACTGTCTGGCTGCAGATGGTGGTGCTACTGTGAGTGGGAAGGGAAAGCGAGAGGGCGAGTGAGGCAGCTGCAAAGCAAGAGAGAAGCAGAATGAGTGACTGCAGAGAGCCCAGCTCCCACGTTTGTCCCTTTATCTTCAGGATGATCTTGATTCTTCCAACCTGCCTCAGCACAAAAGGACACCCCCTCCACCACCAAAAGCTGTACCATTAGATTTATATGCCTTCACACACACACACACACACACACACACACACACACACACAGCCCTTCTCTTAAAGTGCTGGTTTAATTGGCTCACTAATCTGCCTTCTACAGTTCTGGGCAAAACTAAATTCTACTTAAGTGTAAATGGCTCAGAAATCCGTTACCCAGGGTCCTTGGGTGAGGGGCTTGGGAGGATGAAAGCTGAAATAGAATCAGAGAGATACATCGCAAAAAGGTGATAGGGCAGGTATTTATAAAACTGCAAAAGCAAAGACAAAACCAT
>NW_026585644.1:32244277-32252216 GCF_907164565.1 Psammomys obesus
AGGCTCTTAGGCACTGAGACATCTCTCCAGCCTCACACCTCACACACCTGTTCTGAATACAATGGGGATGGATATGATCACACGAGAAGAGAGTGTGCAGGCACTTACTCTTGTCTCCATTTTAAGAGCTGGGGTCAGGGATGAGCACCTAACCTGTCACGTATGTCCATTCACATTTATCGAATTGTGCTAAGCCTCAAACCAAAGCCCACAGCAGGCACAAAGAGTAGCTTTTTTTTTTTTTTAGAGATAGGATCATGCTGTGTAGCCCACGATGATGATCTCAAACTCCAGATCCCTCTGCCTCCGTGCTGACTGCAGAGGTTGCAATGGTATACCTATATGCCTAGCTGCTGCCATTATTATTTTGTGTCACTGTTGTTGCTATTACTTCTCTCTGAGGCTAAAGGCTTGCTTCCACTCATTTATACTTGATCCAAGGAGTGATTGCTCCATTCATTTATGTAAAACCAGCTTAACATCCTAAATGGCCTCATAAAACTCCCATGTGATGATACTCCAGTGCCCTGGGAAAGCCCAAGGCTCTACCTCCCACCTGTTACTGGAAATGGCTTGTTCTGTCCTAGAAGCCTGAGTTCCTGTTCCTTTGCCAAGCACCTGCTTGTTTCTGCTCTTTGCCCAGATCCTTTGGCCACCTTCTTCCATGGGACTCTCTGTTTGTCACACTCCCAGCTTTACCCACGGATGCTATCTTTCCCTTGGCTCCATCTATTACACCCACAGGCCAGTCTTGCCTCATCCCTGAGATTAGTTTTGGCTCCCAAATCTCTAAAGCAAGTATGAGTCCCATTTAAGAGGAGAATTCAAGCAATATCTAGTTTCTGTCCAGTGTGTGTGTGTGTGTGTGTGTGTGTGTGTGTGTGTGTGTGTGTGTGTTCTAGACTTGGGCTGATCCAAATACTACATGATCTATATTCCATTGCTTTGTAGCTTCTAAGCCTGCCTTTGGCTCTCTCCTCTACCTTTTCCTGCAGATTTTAATGCTGGAGAAATGGCTCAGCAGTTGAGAGCACTGGCCGCTCCTCCAGAGGACTTGGGCTTGATCTCTCGCCCCCACATGGTGGTTCATAACGAAACCTCAAGTCCTAGGAAATCTCAAGACATACATGCAGGCAAAATGCCCATTTGTATAAAAGGAATAAATAATGTTAAAAACCTCATAACCTCCTTATTTGCAGCTGTCCCTGTTCTCAAAGACTTCTTGCATTTCTCTTCTATGTATTACTTTCTCCCACATCATAACAAAGTTATTCCTAGTTTTAATGTTAAAAAATAGTTTCAACCTCACCGCTATCTTTTGACATTGAGATGTCTTCTAAAAATTCATAAATTCTAGGTCTGACGCGTCTTCCCAAATTTCACAAATATCACTGGCAGGAATCCTGCTGTCCCTCACTTGCCAAGCACAAGTGACCTTCAGGCAGAAGGCACCTCCTGGGTTTTTTGTTCGTTTGCTTGTTTTTGTGTTTTGTTTTGTTTTGTTTTGAGACCCTCTTTCTGTATCCCTGGCTAGTTAGAAACTCCCTATGAGCCCAGTATGCCCTCAAACTAGGGCTCCTCTTGCCTCAGTCTCCCTGTTGCTGGAATTCAGGTGTTCACTACTATGCCCAGTTACCCACAGGCTCCTTGTGTTCAATCTGCATTCATATTGTCTAGTAGCCATGCTGACCGGATAGCTTATGTTTTAAAGAGTCCCTCGCTCTGGCTAGAACTTAACATTTTTTCTTTTTCTTTATTAATTACACTTTATTCACTTTGTATCCCCGCTGTGGTTCCCTCCTTCCTCCCTCCCCAGTCCCTCCCTCCCTCCCCACTCTGCACGCATGCCCCTCCCCAAGTCCACTGGTAGGGGAGGACTTCTTTTCCTTCCTTCTGATCCTAGTTAATTAGGTCTCATCAGGAGTGGCTGCGTTGTCTTCTTCTGTGGACTGGTAAGGCTGCTTCCCCCTCAGGGGGAGGTAATTAAAGAGCAGGCCAATCAGTTCATGTCAGAGACAGTCCCTGTTCCTATTACAATGGAACCCACTTGGATACTGAACTGCCATGGGCTACATCTGTGCAGGGGTCTTAGGTTATCTCCATGCATGGTCCTTGGTTGTAGTATCAGTCTCAGGAAAGACTGCTGTGCTCAGATTTTTTGTTTCTGTTGCTCTCCTTGTGGAGTTCCTGTCCTCTTCAGCTCTTACTGTTTCCCTCTTCTTTCATAAGATTCCCGGCGCTCCGCCCAAAGGTTGGCCATAAGTCTCAGCATCTGCATTGATAGTCTGCAGGGCAGAGCTTTTCGGAGGTCCTCTGTGTCAGGCTCCTGACTTGTTCCCTCTTTTCTCCTTCTCCTGATGTCCATCCTCTCTGCTTTTCTGGATAGGGATTGAGCATTATAGCCAGAGTCCTCCCTCTTGATTAGTTTCTTTAGGTGTATAGAGTTTAGTAGATTTATCCTATATTATATGTCTATATGAGTAAGTATATACCATGTGTGTCTTTCTGCTTCTGGAATAGCTCACTCAGGATGATGTTTTCCAGATCCCACCATTTACTTGCAAATTTCATGATTTCCTTGTTTTTTATTGTGTAGATGTACCACAATGTCTGTATCCATCCCTCCACTGAGGGGCATCTGGGCTGTTTCCAGCTTCTGGCTATTACAAATTAAGCTGCTACAAACATGGTCGAACTAATGTCCTTATTGTGTACTTGAGCCTCTTTTGGGTATATGCCTAGGAGTGGTATAGCTGGATCTTGAGGAAGTGCTATTCCTAGTTGTCTGAGGGAGCGCCAGATTGATTTCCAGAGTGGTTGTACAAGTTTACATTCCCATCAGCAGTGGAGGAGGGTTCCCCTTTCTCCACAACCTCTCCAGCATATGTTTTCATTTGAGTTTTTGATCTTAGCCATTCTGATGGGTGTAAGGTGACATCTTAGGGTCATTTTGATTTGCAATTCCCTGATGACTAAGGATGTTGAACATTTCTTTAAGTGTTTCTCTGGCATTTGATATTCCTCTAAACAGAGAATTCGCTGCCTAGCTCTGTACTCCATTTTTTAATTGGGTTACTTGATTTGTTGCTATTTAACTTCTTGACTTCTTTATATATACTGGATATTAGCCCGCTGTCAGATATAGGGTTGGTGAAGGTCCTTTCCCAATCTGTAGGCAGTTGTTTTGTTTTGACAACAGTGTCCTTTGCTTTACAGAAGCTTTTCAGTTTCATGAGGTCCCATTTATTGATTGTTGCTCTTAGAGCCTGTGCTGTTGGTGTTCTCTTCAGAAAGTTGTCTCCTGTGCCAATGAGTTCAAGGCTCTTCCCCACTTTTTCTTCTAAGTGGTTTAGCATGTCTGGTTTTATATTGAGGTCTTTGATCCACTTGGACTTTAGTTTTGTGCAGAGTGATAAGTATGGATCTATTTGCATTTTTCTACACGTAGACATCCAGTTAGATGAGCACCATTTGTTGAAGATTTTTTTTTTCTTTTTTTCCATTGAATGGTTTTGGCATCTGTGTCAAAAATCAGGTGTCCATAAGTGTGTGGATTTATTTCAGTGTCTTCTATCTGATTCCATTGATCCACCAGTCTGTTTCTATGCCAGTACCATGCAGTTTTTAGTATTGTTGCTCTATAGTACAGCTTGAGATCAGGGATGGAGAAACCTCCTGAAGATTTTTTTACTGTAGAGGACTGTTTTAGCAATTCTGGGTTCCTTGTTATTCCATAGGAAGTTGAGAATTTTTCTTTCAAGGTCTGTAAAGAATTGTGTCGGCAATTTGATGGGAATTGCATTGAATCTGTAGATTGTTTTTGGTAAGATGGCCATTTTTACTATATTAATCCTGCCAAGACATGAGCATGGGAGATCTTTCCATTTTCTGATATCTTCTTCTAATTCTTTCTTCAGAGTTTGGAAATTTTTTTCATACATGTCTTTGACTTGCTTGGTTAGGTTCACACCAAGGTACTTTGTGTCCTTTGTGGCTATTGTGAAGAGTGTTGTTTCCCTAATTTCTTTCACAGCCCTTTTGTCTTTTGTATATAGGAAGGCTACTGACTTTTTTGAGTTAATTTTGTTTCCAGCCACTTTGTTGAAGGTGTTAATCAGCTTAGGAGTTCCCTAGTAGAATTTTTGGGGTCACTCAGGTATACTATGATATTATCTGCAAATAGTGATATTTTGACTTTTTCTTTTCCAATTTGTATACCCTTGATCTCATTTAATTGTCTTATTGCTTTAGCAATGACTTCAAGAACATATCCCCTAAGGGATTAGAAACTGACATCAAAAGTCTCCCATGCAAAAAAAGCCCAGGGCCAGATGGTTTCAGCGCAGAATTCTACCAGACCTTCAAAGAATAGCTAACACCAATACTCTTCAAACTATTCTACAAAATAGAAACAGAAGGAACACTACCAAACTCATTCTATGAAGCCACAGTCACCTTGGTACCTAAACCTCACAAAGAAAGAGAATTTCAGGCCAATCTCCCTCATGAACATCGATGCAAAAATATTCAACAAAATACTTGCAAACTGAATCCAAGAACACATCAAAGATATCATCCACTATGACCAAGTAGGCTTCATCCCAGGCATGCAGGGGTGGTTCAATATACGAAAATCCATCAACGTGATCCACCACATAAACAAACTGAAGGAGAAAAACCACATGATCATCTCCTTAGATGCTGAAAAGGCATTTGACAAAATCCAACATCCATTCATGTTTAAAGTCTTGGAGAGATCAGGGATACGAGGCACATACCTGAACATAGTAAAGGCAATATACAGCAAGCCTATAGCCAATATCAAACTCAATGGAGAGAAACTTAAATCAATCCCACTGAAATCAGGGACAAGGCAAGGATGTCCACTCTCTCCATATCTCTTCAAAACGTAACATTTTTAAAAATTCTTTATTAATTACACTTTATTCACTTTGTATCCCCGCTGTGGTTCCCTCCCTCCTCCCGTCCCAATCCCTCCCTTCCTCCACCCTCTGCATGCATGCCCCTCCCCAAGTCCACTGATAGGGGAGGTCTTCTTTTCCTTCCTTCTGATCCTAGTCAATTAATTCTCATCAGGAGTAGCTGCAGTGTCTTCTTCTGTGGCGTGGTAATGCTGCTCCCCCCTCAGGGGGAGGTAATTAAAGATCAGGCCAATCAGTTCATGTCAGAGACAGTCCCTGTTCCTACTACAATGGAAGCCACTTGGACACTGAACTGCCATGGGCTACATCTGTGCAGGGGTCTTAGGTTATCTCCATGCATAGTCCTTGGTTGGAGTATGAGTCTCAGGAAAGACTGCTGTGCTCAGATTTTTTGGTTTTGTTGCTCTCCTTGTGGAGTTCCTGTCCTCTCCAGATCCCTGTTGACTATCAATGCAGATGCTGAGACTTATGGGCAACCTTTGGGCAGAGTGCAGGGAATCTTATGAAAAACTTAACATTTTTATAGCAGATCCACATTGAGAATGACAACCTTTTAACTCTAGCAACCTGCCTGAAAATTCATAGACTCTGAAGACTCTTGGTAGCCCACTGATCTCCATAGTCTGCCAAAAATAGTGAGGTGAGATTCATATCACTAGGCAGAGGAGAGTAAGGGACATTCTAAGCAGTATCCTCCTATAGGTCATTCTTGCTGAAGTTCTTTTGAAGATTTATGCAACTTCTACCATATATATGCAACTTCTACCATTCAGAGGCTAAAACTATATCCAGTGATTTTTCAGCCAGAAAAACCCTGGACCTTGGCGGGGGTGTGGGGAGGAATGACTCCAGGCTCAGGGGAGGGCCACTTTGAAAAAAAAACACATTTACCAATAGATTATATATTTACTAGAATATACATTTGGAAAATAATATGGCTTTTTGTTTTGTTTTGTTTGACACAGGGTTTCTCTGTGTAGCCTTGGCTGTCCTGGACTAGACCAGGCTGAGCTCGAACTCAGAGCCTCTGCCTCCCAAATGCTGGGTGGAAAGTAATCTCCAAAAGAGAGTCATTCTCAAGAAGAGGGAAGTGTTTTCTACTTCTTTTGTTGTGAACAACAAAATTTCTTTTGTAAGAAATACAGTTTTTCTTCCGCATGATGTATGCATGCCTATAATTAGGACAACAATCTTCCCTAGTAAGTAATCTTACTTTTAAAAATATTTTATGGTGCAGAAAAGATCCCTGAACACAGATTTTTTTTTTTGGTTCTCTTGCTCTCCTTGTCTGAGGCTGATACTCCAACCAAGGACCATTCATGGAGATAACCTAGAACCCCTGCACAGATGTAGCCCATGGCAGTTCAGTGTCCAAGTGGCTTCCATTGTAGTAGGAACAGGGACTGTCTCTGACATGAACTGATTGGCCTGCTCTTTAATTACCTCCCCCTGAGGGGGAAGCAGCATTATCAGGCCACAGAAGATGACAATGCATCCCCTCCTGATGAGACCTGATAGACTAGGATCAGAAGGAAGGAGAGGAGGACCTCCCCTATCAATGGACTTGGGGAAGGAAATGGGTAGAGAAGGGGGAAGGAGGGTGGGATTGGGAGAGGAGGGGGGAGCTACAGGGGGAATACAAAGTGAATAAACTGTAATTAATAAAAATTAAAATTAAAAATAAAAAACCAACAATAAGATTGCAAAATTAAAAAAAATGTTTTATGGCTGTCTAAACTGATTTTACTGAAAACCTTTCCCCAAGGTGATGGCTATAGTGTTAGGGAGTTAAGTTTATCAAAGAAACCCTTTTCTAAAAAAGGAAATAGTGATCGTGTTCTTGGATTCAGACCTACTTTCCTACAGGGAGCATATCACATTGCTCTCTTGAGTTTCAGCTTGCACGGGCACCTGGGCAGCAGGCAACGCCGTGTGCTGCAGGACGTGGGGATATTAGATTATGCGCTACCTACTGTAGATGGGAGGTGCGTGGTTCTTATTTCTCTCGTTTTAGTCCTATCAGCTAGCCCCTGACAGCCTCTTAAGGGCCGAGGAATCAATCGTTCATTCATTTCTGTCTGCTAGCCTTTACACTCTGTGGCTCACCTGGCTGAAAGAGTACCTCAGTCAGATTTCCCCAACATACTTGGGACCTCACCCTCCAAATACAGGACGGGTCACATTCCATTTGGCCTCTTGAAATTCCAAGTTGGTACTCTCGACCCTCCACCCATCAGCATCTCTCGCAACTGTCCTCGATTACTGACCTTCCTCTTAACCTACTTTTAAAGTAAACTCCCTTAGAAAAGCACCTTTCTAATCTTTTCTCCTATGTCCACATTCCACAGCTCATTTATTCCTCTTATCCTTTTCTTCCTAGGAAGGAAGGAGCTCTGGGCAGGCAAGTCCCCTAAGTCCATTAAACAATTATACAAGTAAAAATTTAATCTAATGTGATAGGTGATTTTTTTTTTCTGGTATAAACCAATAAGATTCATTTCAGTATTTCAAAATGGTGGGGAGAAGGAAGGTCTGTCTTCTGGCCTCTGAATGGGCACAGTTGCTTGGTCCACGCATTCTAATTATTGGGGAGGGAGAGGTAGGACCATAGTGTTGAGAGCATAGGTTGAAATGTTTAATCTAACACTTGTCAGTGGCTTGTGACCTTGAGCCAGTTGCTACCTCATTAGGTCTTAGGTTTCTCATCAACCAATGGAGATGACTGTGATAATGGCTTCCCAGGCACAGTGCAAGGGAAAACAAGAACAAAATCAAAATAAAAAACAAAAACAGTGCAGGTGACAGAAAGCTCGGCTCCCAGGAAGTACTCAGTAAGTGGTAGCCACTGGTGGATACAATCCCCAAATGCATCTTTTTTTTGACTATGGCTTCTTGGTTCTCTGCACTCCATTTCTTTCTTTCCTTCCTTCTTTCTTCCTTCCTTCCTTCCTTCCTTCCTTCCTTCCTTCCTTCCTTCCTTCCTTCCTTCCTTCCTT
>NW_026585644.1:32252226-32258713 GCF_907164565.1 Psammomys obesus
CTTCCTTCCTTCCTTCCTTCCTTCCTTCCTTCCTTCCTTCCTTCCTTTTTCCATTGACAACTTTCTTCTTCTTCATTTACCGCCATGTCTCTTTGGTTGGAAAATTATCATTCCTTCTGTTTCAGCCATGACTGTCATGTTTCTCAGTGCAAAAGTCTAAGGGCTGGTTCTCGACTTGCCTAGCTCACCTGTCTGTACATGATAGCTCAGCTCTGGGAACACATCTTTTTAAGTCCCTTGATGTTTGGTTACTTTTGAAAAGAAATATGGCATAACATCTCCTATGAACATGAATGCTATAACATCTCCAAGAAGATGTATACTTGGGAGAAATGGCAGAAAATGGTATCTGGAGTTGAAGCCCAGGTTTGACACCCCCCCCCCCCGTATTTTGATGCAGAGGGTGCATCAAATGCTGGAAGATGATACAGATCTAAAAGAGTGGCATGGTGGGCACCTAACTTGTGCGTTTATTCAATAAACTGGACCCATCATTCACTCTATGCGAAGGACTCTGCTTTTTCTGTAGACATATATCTCAGGACTCCTCCAAACAGTCATTTCTCTCTTTTGCATAAATAAAATAATATAGTTACAAATAGTTTTCTTCTCAAGAAATACAAGTAGAGTTTGTTTTGTTTCCACCACTTGCTTCAGATCCATAACCTTATGCCCCCTGGGCAAGCACTCTATCACTGAACTACATTTCCAGGTCCTGGTTTATTAAGACAGAGTCTGTGTCACTCAGTCTGGCCTTGAACTTGTTATGTAGCTCTTGCTGTCCTCCGACCCATGACCCTTCTGCTTCAGCTTCCTGAGTGCTCGGATTGAACACATGTGTCACCATGCTTAGCTAAGTCATAGTTCTTATAGGAAACTCACACCAGTTCACTGATTTCCACTCATAGGTATACACAAACCTCCTGTCACTAGTTTGCCTGTAGTTGAGTTGAATGGAAAAAAAATATTTTTCTCAGCATTGCCCCCCCCCATCATTTTATACAAATATCTTTTTATCAGCTCTTTGAGAATTTTGTACAATGTGCTTTAATCATTTTCAGCCCCCTTCCCTGACTCTTCCCGGATTCACCCCCTTCCCTGCCCACCCAACTGTTTCCTTATAAAAAATAAAAATAAGCATAATCATCATCATCATCATCATCATCATCAAGTCCAATTTGTGGTGCCCAAATAAAATTGTCTATGTGACCTTACAATGGGGTGTGGTCAACTCATCGGGGGTACAGCCTTAGAGAAAAGCGACTTCCCCTCTCCCAGCAGTTGTCAGTGGCCAGTAGCCCGCTGCTGCAGGTGAGACTTGACGCCCACCTCCCTTCTCCATGCTGGGATCCAGTCTGGCTGGATCGTGCGCAGGGCTTGTGCATCAGCACTGCTTTTAATTTCCCATTTTATTCTTGTTTGTTTGTTTGTTTTTAATGTTGTTGCCTATGCCACATCACCATTATTTCAGTCTTACTTCTTTGGGCTGCTTTCTGGATGTGCTGTGCTGCCAAATAGGAGAAGACCTTAATGAGTGAGATTCTAGCTCCGCCTAGGTTGTCATTGCATTGAAACGTCACCAACACTTTTACTCAGGTGCCTTTGTATACTTCCTGTATCACGCAAGTGTGTGTAAGCTTTAGTTTCTCTTGAGCCACATCCCAAATCATATCAACCTGCCTCCTTAAAAAAATATGTGTATATATATATATATATATATATACACACACACACACACACACACACACACACACACACACACACACACATATAATTGTTTTGACTCCTCTAGCCCTTGTTTCCTTCCCTCACATCTCTGTTATCACCAGTTAATATTAGGCCAGCATTTTCGTGGGCTTACCATTGATTTTCCTTGATTCTTGTACAAATTGTATTCCCTTCCCAGATTCACTATCGACAATGACTGCCCTGGTGAGATGCTGTACTTTCTTGTATAGATAGCATCATAGGTGTGCTTCACAAGCACCGCAGGCTTAAATAAAAGCATTTTACAAAAGAGGAAACTGAGTCAAAGCAGACGAGTGACTTGCTTTGATGGGGACAGCCTTTTTAACCCTCATCCCAGTGCTTTAAGCTGGGACTCATGATCCCGTACCACAAGTTTAGAACATCATGGTTGTCTCTGCCTCCCTTTCTCCACCATGTCCCTTATCTAACCCATCCAAAGGTTCCCCCGAGTTTCCATTTCTTCTACAGTGTCTCAAACTAGCCATTGTCAAAGCAGTTAAAGCATGACCTTACAGGGCCAGCTCCTCACCTTTTCATCCTTTGTCACCTGGGCTTCCTCTCACTTCCCATGCTTCTACTCTTTTCTGCTATAATCCATCCAGAAGGCATGTGTTGCAATATCTTGTTTATTTTCTCTCTTTTGTGTTTCCTTCCCTCTTCTCCATTTACATTTCAAGGTATAACATTAACTTCCTATCAGGACACCCATGGGGCTCATATGACAGCTCGAGGGACAGCTGGTACTACCAGTTTCCAAGTGAATATCAAGACTAATTATCAAGACTAAATATCAAGACTAACTGAAAAAATAATGTGTAAATATGTTTCTTTTGTGATATCACTCCTCGGTGGCCTATATCTGCTTCCTTTTGTAAAAAATTCAAGTTCCCCAGATCCTGTATCTAAGACTGTCTATTAACTGAAAGTGTTGATGTTGCCCTAGTTATCAAGGTAGTCCAGCATGCAAACTGTCCCAAGGATGCAAAAATTCAAGGGTGTATGTAGCCAGAGGACTCCTTTTAGAATGGCTGATGTATCTACCAACTTGAGAAATGGTAGAAGTGGCCCAATGGTTTGAAAGGAACAGACACACACTGTATACCTTCTTAATGCCACCAACAATTCTGGCATTGTTGTTTTTTTTTTAATTGAATGCCAACTTCAGCTGGCAAAGCACAAAAAAGTAGAAGTGGGATGCAGGCACTCTCAGCTTGGCTGCCTAATTCTAATTTATTTCAAAGTTCTGAAAGATCTAGAAATTTATGGAAGACTTGGTGAAAATCTATTTGCTTGAAGAGTCAAAGAAAGAAAGAACTCATTCTCAGAACAATGGGGCAAATCTGTATAAAAGTGTCAAGGCTGTCATGAATATTGGAAGCTGAATATCACTACAGTGTTTGTAGATTCCTACCTTAATTTAGGGAGATTGAACAAAAGAGCAGACATGAACAAAACAATTGAAAAGCTCTTGAAGAAAGTAATATGAGCTGAGATACCTTAGCAGGACAGCTTTGGGGAGCCTTGGAAGGACTGTGAAAGCAGAACGCACACATGAACTAGAAGCACAAAGGCAGCAGCAGACTTTACTTCGGGGTACCAAAGTGAGGAAACAGGGAGATACTGGCCTCTGGCAGCTACTTCAATGACTGCAGTTAAGGTGAGAATTTATATTTATATTGTTTTGAGGTGCTAAGGCCCAACCTAGGTCCTCAGGTGGGAGAGGCAAAAGTGGTCACTCAGCTGCAACTCTCAATTCCCAGAAAACATAATCTAGAAACACCACAGGAGGTGGGGGTGGAGGGAGAGAGAAGGAAAAGAGAGAGAGAGAGAGAGACAGACAGAGACATGGAGAGATGACAGCGCCAGAGAGAACACAAAGCACTGTTTCCAGAGCACCCATTCCCAGAGATGTTTGGGAAGAAACCAAAGAGCATTTCACAAATACAGCAGAGAAGACAGAAGCAGAGAAACGGTAACTGCTGTCATTTTAGTTGGTACGTTTTCAGCTGCAACCCATTCTTGCCCTTGGCATGGCCTGGGAAGTAAATCACAACCATTTTCATCTTCATTATATGCTGAGAAACAGGCTCAAGAAATGTTAAGTGACTTGCCTGAATTTATACAATTAGGAAATGGCAGAGCTGTAATTAAGATTTAGTTAATGGGAGTTTATTCAGCGTGTGTGTGTGTGTGTGTGTGTGTGTGTGTGTGTGTGTGTTTGTAAGAGAGAGAGTGTGTGTGTTTGTGTGTGTGCTCATGTGTATGCATAGATATGGAAGGTGGAGGCTGACATCAGTGTTTTTCTCAGTTACTCTTCACCTTTTTTGAGGCAGGGCCTCTCAGTGGGCACAGAATTCACTGGTTTGGCCAGACTAGATGGCCAGCTAGTCCATGCCTATGTCTACCTTCCTCACACTTAGATTACAGACACATGCTGCTTTACTTGGCATTCTGTATGGTGCCAGACATCCAAACTCGGGACTTCATGTTCGCGCAGCAAGCTCTGTGCAGACAGAGCTATCTTCCCAGGCCCAACAGACATTTTTGGAGTGCCTTTACATGTTTAGTGCAAGAGGCAGTGTGGATAGAAAATGACCCTGCCCAAATAAACCTACTCCCAATGGCAGAGATCAGCAACTTCACCAACATCTACAGTCTCCTAGACTCATTTCCTAGTTTCCCTTGCAGTTACATCCCCAGTCTGTGGAAATGATGACTGTGACTGTCTGGGCCTGGCCCATAGGAACCTCCCTCCCCTGTCATGTTTCTGTGTGATGAGATTACCAACGCAACCTTGGAAGCTGCATGTGGAAATAGCCCAGTTGTCTCCTCTGATGAGAAGCACATGGGTTTGACTGTTCCATGACCAAGAATCAAAACTAAATTGTGTTTGAGAATTTTCACAGTTAGGCATTTATGTTTTGCACAGCTAACTATAGCTTCAAAAATTCTACCATGTGAATTCCTACCTGGGATAATTTTGTTCTTACAGAAAGAATTAAAGATAAAGTTTGTGTCTGTTTAAACTAAACTGCTTTTTGGAAACAACTTAAAAAACTGACTAGCTAAAGAAACTAATCAAGAGAGAGGTCCCTGACTAAAACACTCAATCCCCATCCTGAAAGGCAAAGAGGTTGGACATCAGAAGAAGAAGAAAACAGGAAACAACCTAGGAACCCGCCACAAAGGGCCTCCGAAAGCCTCTGCCCTGCAGACTATCGAAGCAGACACTGAGATTTATGGCCAACTGTTGGGCAGAGTGCATGGAATCTTATGTAAGAAGTGGGAAATAATAGTAAGAGCTGGAGAGGACAGGAACCACACAAGGAGAGCAACAGAACCAGAAATTTGAACACAGGGAACTTCCCAGAGACTCATACTCCAACCAAGGACTATTCATGGAGATAACCTAGAACCCCTGCACAGATGTAGCCCATGACAGTTCAGTGTCCAAGTGGGTTACATAGTAATGGGAACAGGGACTGCCTCTGACATAATCTGATTGGCCTGCTCTTTGATCACCTCCCCCTGAGGGGGGAGCAGCCTTACCAGGCCACAGAAGATGACAATGCAGCCACTTTTGATGAGAACTGATAGACTAAGATCAGAAAGAAGGAGAGGAGGACCTCCCCTATCAGTGGACCTGGGGAGGGGCATTCATGAAGAAGGGGGAGGGAGGGTGGGATCGGGAGGGGAGGAGGGAGGGGCTTATGGGGGGATACAAAGTGAATAAAGTGTAATTAATAATAAAAAAAGATTAAAAAAAACTGAGTAACTTTGGATGAAAAGCAGTCCTCCACTGGCCTGCCTGAGCTTCTGCTGATTGACTGACTGAAAGCAGCAATGCCATTTGCCAAACCTTGGTCATACAAGCAGTCATTCTACCCTAACCTGATTCCATATTAACCGTCCCATGTAGCAAAGGCTTGACTTACTAACATAGGTGCTATCAATTATTACAAGGTAACATCCTAAACTTCCTCCATACATTTTTTTGTATTAATTTCTATTTTTTTCAGATTTAGTTTGGGAATGTAGTTGCTAGTTATTGGGATCCTTTGGAGACCTTAAAACTTATTGTAACTCTCAGATAAACTCATGACCAGTGATCATATTATGATGGGAATCTAATGTGTGCTTTTAACAGGCTTGTCAAGAGCAAAGCTCTATTGTCTACCTCCAACATAAAGGTCGATATTGGGTATTGGGCGGTCAATAACTTACCCCAGGAATATGCATGTTGAGTTGCAAAGAAAAGGTGCCGAAGGTGAAGGCAGGGTTTGTTGTGATGACTAAGATCCTTGAACTTGCTATGGTGTGGCCCACAGAAGCCACGTGATCCAGCAGATCTTTTTATTCTCTCACCTGTTTAGTATCCTTGCAATGGCTTACGTTGTGTATGTGCACATTCATGTGCGTGGACATACATGTGTGTGTGTACATGTGGAGATCGAAGGATGTCATTCCTCAAATGCCTTCTACCTTTTGTTGATATGAGGTCTTGCCTTGGCCTGGCACCTCAACAAGTAGGCTAGATTATCAGGCTGGCAAGCTTCCTGGTGCTGCTTAGCTCTGACTTCCAGTTTGCCATTGCTGGGATTTCAAATGCATACCACTGTGTCTGAATTTTTATGGGGGTTCTGGGGATTTGAACTCAGATATTCACACCGATTGACCCATCTCCCCAGCCCCTATCTATCTATCTATCTATCTATCTATCTATCTATCTATCTATCTA
>NW_026585644.1:32258723-32271624 GCF_907164565.1 Psammomys obesus
CTATCTATCTATCTATCTATCTATCTATCTATCTATCTATCTATCTATCTTTAGGCAAGGTTTTACCATGCATCCCAGTTTGTCTTGAATTCACTATGTAGCTAAAGATGACTTTGAATGCCTGATCCTCCTGCTGCCACCATGTCTGGTTTTATGTAAGAACGGGGACATATCTCAGGACTTTGCACATGCTAGGCAAGCACTCTATGAACTGAGCTACACCCCAAGCCCAAGGTTAGCTTTTAAATCTCAGGAATCCCCCTGACTCAGTCCTAATGCTTGGATTTCTGGTGTGTGTTACCATGCCTAGACAATAAGTTAATTTTTTATTTCAGCAACAATTCTATTTCCATTGGTTACCATTAAAGAATTCCACAGCAGACCTAAGCTTTCAAGATCTAGAAACTCTGTTCTATTAGTTCATTGGACATCACTGGGCTGCATAAAACTGACCCCCACAGGCCAAACTCAGAGGAATTTGATATATGAATCATGATATTCATTTGTTCTTTTATTCTGGGAGACAGTTGAAGGACAAAAGCACTTGTTTTTTAGAGGGCATTTGCTCCATACTTATCATTTATTGAATAAACACTGCTTGTTAGACATTGTTGTGAACAAAGATAAATCAAAGTAGGTATTTTCAAAAACATCTTTATAATTTTCAGATCATGTCTTGATATGCCAGTCCTGTGGTACCACTTAATTCACTTTTCTAAAAGACTATTTTATTGGCCTGTGGTCAACAACCTTCACAGTGATCCTTCATTGTCAGTGCATTATCTAAAATGCTTTCTTTCTCTGATGCCATTCTTCCTGTCCCCGGCCAAAACATCTATGGAGGCTTTGTGCTACATTCTTGGGCCTCAGGGGTGCCACCAGGTATGCACCCCACTTCCCTTCTCGATAGCATCTCTTCTAGGCCCGTCTGGTTGCCTGATCTCTGGTTCTGCCACTGGTTCCTTGACCTTGATGCACGCCATGATGTCTCATTATCCTCTACTCTCCACTTTGCAGATCCACCTGCGAGTCTTTCCTTACATCTTACCCTGCCTCAGCTGCCAGATCCAGCTCAATAAACTAGCCGAGCTTCCCTAATTGCGGAGGGAGTAAAGCTTTTCCTCTGGGAAACATGCATCCTTGGAGCCTTCTCATCCCCAATTTCTTCATTTCTTCATCACAGAGACTCCAGGCAGATAGAAATGGGATTTATGCTTAGGGTGATCATCCTTTCAGAGACCCATTCATCGAATGTGGTGACATGCTAGGGCTTCAGGATATGATTCTGGGGAGGGGCTCGTTTCATCCTCTTATGGTATGGAATACTGGTCAACCACATGTGGTCCTCCAGGAGAAGCCCATATTTCCTGGGAGTCAAGAAGGTTATAGAATTACCTGTGAGTTTCTGACAAACCCATTTCTGGATTTTTCATAGGCCTATCATCAGAGATACTTTAAGTTTGTTTTTTTTTTTTTTTTTTTTTCAAGACAGGGTTTCTCTGTGTATCCCTGGATGTCCTGGAACTCACAGAGATCCACCTGCCTCTGCCTTCTGAGTGCTGGGATTAAAGGAGTGTGCCACTTCACCAGGCCTACTCTAAGTTTTTCAATACAAAAGATAATGTAGGGCCCAGAGAAGTTCTTAGTCCCACAAGACATGAATAGAGGCATATTATCTTTGTAGTTGGTTTCAGTTTTTCAAAAATAGATATGGGGTCTTTTTATATGACCCACAAAAACCCGATTACTACCCTCTTAGCCCCTAACTAAGTCAGTCTGCCATTCCTTTTGTTTCAGTAGAAATGGTTTAGATTTATGTGTATGGGTGTTTTGTTTGAATGACGCATGTGCAACGTGTGCACGCCTGGTGCCCTCAGAGGGCAGGAGAGCGTGTCAGACCCGCTGGAACTGGGATTAGGTATGGTGGGAACTATCATGTCGGCAGTGAGCTACCAAGATCTCTGAAAAAGCAGCAAGTGCTTTTAACACTGAGCTGTCTCTCCAGGCTCAGTTGGCTCTCTTTCTTTCTTTTCTTTCTTTCTTTCTTTCCTTTCTTTCTCTCTCTCTCTCTTTTTTTTGAGACAGGTTTCCTCTGTATGGACTTGGCTGTCCTGGAACTTGCTCTGTAGATTGAATTCAGAGATCCGCCTGCCTCTGCCTCCCGAGTGCTGAGATCAAAGGCGTGCACCACCACACTGGGCTAGTCAGTTACTTCTTAAAGGTTAGTTTTTCCTCCAGTGCCCATTCCTTTATGTCATACACAGTTCTGCCCCTGGTCCATGGTTAAGCTCTGTTAAGAACCTGGTCTGTTAGGTATGTACTTGGCTGCGGTGGGTGGCTGCTTGTCGGGATACTTGCAGGCTAGTGAAAGTAATTGGCATTAATGAAGGTCAGGTCTCCCTCGGGTGCTGCTGACTTAAGAGCCAGATGAGTCAAGGAAGACAGAGATTGGGCAAGTGGCCAGTTTGGGGGGCTGCCAGTGCCTGGAGGACAAAGTTGAAGGAACAGCGAGTCTTTTCTAATGGATAGGGAAGCATTAGGCTAAGATTTAGTGGGGAAGAAGTTCCTCTGAAGGCATGCAAGATTGCTTTATACATTCTCTCTTTAACCCTGTCAATTTTTTTTTTTTTTTGTACTGGGGTTGCTGAGATAGCACAATGACCTGGGTTTGACCCACAGAAAAGCTGGGGAGTTTGATACATAAGAGAAGAAGTGGTGGAGCACACTGTAATCCTCAAGCTGAGGAGATGGAGTTGGGAAGATTCCTGAATTTGCTGGCCAGCCACCCAACCTAGCCCAGTTCCAGGCCAGTGAGAGACCCTGTCTCAAAATAAAAGTGCTGGACAGCACCTGAGGAACAACACCCAAGACTGTTCCCTGGCTTCTACAAGCATGTGTGTGAATGCTTGCATGCACACTCACACCCGCACACACACTCACACTCTTACACATTGCATGCATCCACACACAGCACACACTCGAGCACACTTGCACACATGCAGACTCACACACAGACACACTTACACTTCACACTGTAGGTCTCTGAGCCTCAGTATAAGCAGCAGCCATGACCTGACACTTTGGGCAGATACAGACAGCCACACTGGTCTCTTTAATGCTGCTTTGCTGTCAGGCTTCTGGTTACACTAGTCATTAAATAAGCTGAATATCATCCCTGTATCAAATGTGTGTGTGTGTGTGTGTGTGTGTGTATACAGAGAAAGTATATACAGAGAAACCCTGTCTCAAAAAAAAAAAAAAAAAGAAAGAAAGAAAGAGAAAAATAAAGAGAAAAAGAGAAAAAGAAAGAAAGAGTTCAGGTTGGGGGGATAACATTTCTGTCAAGGGCACCAACTACTCTGTTATTCACATCAAGATTTGCATGATATATTTCACTTCACATTTAGAACTCAGGATGATAAATAGCTTTATGCTGTAATGTACAGTTCCAATTATCATCAGCACTGAAGTCACCAGATCCGTCAGTTTCTCTCTATGGAGGCCACCACTGACAATCTGTCTTGGTTTCTTGGATGTCGCCCAGCACATCGGCCAATGAGGCCAAAGTAGGCATCTGCACTAAGCTCAGCCTTCTTTTCTTCTTGCCTTTCCCTCTGCTACTTCTTTAATTTGGGTCTAAATTTTTGCTACTGAGTGTATATACGCAACGCTGGAAAAAAATCCTTTATCATTGGTTTAGTTATTTAATCTTCCAGTAGATAGTGTGGGACAGAGTCCTGCTTTGTGTAACAAACCAGATGCAGCGTCGAGCGGACCCTTAAGTGGCCCTCACCCTTATGACGTTTTGAGTCTAAGGCATCGATCCTGGTAGAAGGCGGTAAGAGCTCATGTTCCCACTTACAGCTTTTATCTTCTCTCCTTCCATTTCTTCAAGACCTTCCTCGGTGAATTCTCATTCTTGACATTTGAATCTTTCCTAGTAAAGAATCTTTCCCTCTGCCCTCCAACCTGCTCATGCTTTACATATGCTACACGGTAATCCTCTTATCTCCGTTCAACTTTTTAAAAGATTTTATGTGAGGAGTGTTTTTCGTGCATGCATGCATGCATGTGTACCACATGTGCCCTGGGGCCTGCAGGGGTCAGAAGAGGGCATTGCCTTCCCCGGAACTGGAGTTCATCTTAACCGCTCAGCCACCTCTCCATCACTGTTTAACTTCTTGGTTATCTCCTTTCCCATCCATAGACTTTATGTGGACCCTCACTGTCTACGCACTTTTTAACTGCTTGAAATCTTGCTTCCATGCCTCTACCTCTGGCTGGCAGGTGAATTTTGTACGCACACATGTTTGTATTGATGTCAGGTGTCTTCCTCAATCACTTTCCAACTTAGTTTTTGAAAGAGGGTTTCTCACTGACTATGAACATCTCTGACTTGCCTGGGCTGGTTGGTGAGCAAACTCAGGTGGCTTTCCTGTCTCCACCTCCCCATGACCAAGGTTACAGGCAACGTGGATGCTGGGAATCCAAACTCAGGTCCTTGTGCTTATATAACAAGCACTTTATCTACTGAGCCATCTCCCTCTCTCCCTCACTCCTGGCCTGACAGTTGCACTCAGACTTTATTTAGTGAACTGAAGGTTCTGGCTTTTCATTTTGATAAGGAGCAAGCAGCAGGCAAGCACAACATTTTAAGCATGTAACATTGCCATTGAAAGCCTTTCCCTAGACTTACCTTAGGGACAGGGGAAGGCTCCTTTAGGCCAGCTACCAAACTAGCCATTTGACACTGGATAACTTAAGTTCTCTCAGCCTTAATTTGAGTGAATTGTACCAGGAGGTTCTTTCAGCCTTAGGGGTTTTTGTGAATATAGAAAATACCACCCAATTAGATAAGGGAAGAATGAAGGGAGCGTGTACCCCAGTGCCTTGGGATTCTGGAAATAGCAGAAGAGCAAGGGGATGACAAACTGTGGCTTAGCTCACAGAGAAAGGATAATCAGGGGAGAGAAGACAAGGAGAACAAGAGCAGGCAGTGTGAAGGAGCGGAAGGGCGGCATTAGCTCTTCCTGGAATCATTGCTATACATCCTCATTGGATGGGGAGTCAGATGCAGGCTCCAAGCTTGTGAACCCAGGGTACTCTGAGCTTGAGGCATATCCTTGACAGGTGCTAGCTCTGTGAATGAAAATCCAGACGTTACTCTCCTCCCTTTTAAGAAGGAGTTTAATTATTATTGACATCACAAAATGGCTCGAGCATCTGTCTACATAGCAACACCTCTTGGAATTAAAAATATGACTCACATTTAATTAATATACCACTTCAGGAACTGAGCATTGGTGAAACTAAGATAAGGGCAGAGAGAAGAGGGAAAAGGTAACGGCAGCCTCATTCCCTAAGTGTCTAGAGCTGAGAACCCCCGAATATTAGATGCAAGGTAAAGCTAAATGAGGCAGGTTGGGTTAGGGGACAGTAATCAGCACGGTTTTCTCCTCAAATAGCTAACTATTCCTAACCTGCGTCTAGGACTGTAGTTCATTAAATTGTGGCAGAGACTTCCAGACACAGATTAGTCTGAGGTGGCAACATGAAGGTTTGAAATTCCCTTGCCCACTTCCCCAGAGCACCCAGGACTGTGGGCAGCAGGGGGAAGCCAGGACAATGGCCAGTGCATGCCCCTGCATAGAATATAAAGATATGACACCTTGGACATAGTTCAACCACTGACCGTTTGGTTAATTGGGCGCCCAGCTTCCCCACGTAAAGAAGAGCATCCTGAGGCCAGCAGGCAGTCTCTCTTTTCAATTTTTCTTTCTTCCAACTTTTATTTATTTTATGTGTAGGAGTGTTTTGCCTGCATCGTGTATGTGCAGGGCCTGAAGAGGCCAGAAAAGGGCATCAGACTCTCCGGGACGGGTGGACAGGAGGTTCTGAGCCTTCCCGTGGGTGCTGGAGTGGAGCCCAGGTCCTGTGGAAGAGCAGCCAGTGCTCAGAGCCACCGCACTATCTCTCCAGCTCTCTCCTTTCAGTTTTTAATCACAGAACTCAGGCACTTAGTCTCTGAGATTAAACCCAATAATATTCTTGGATTTTTATTCAGTTTAGGGCTGGTGAAAGGACTCAGAGGAATTAACACATTGAATTGCTTTGGCACTAATGTTTGTACTTTTCACATCTTATTTATATTAAACCCTTCCTTGCTTATTTATATTTTTCATTTATCTGTTTTCTCCTGTAGTATAAATTATTAAGGACAGAAAATTTGTCAATTGCATCTAACACTTAGAATAGTATTTGGAATAATTTTAGATTAGGTTTTAATAATGTTGATTGAATGGTTACATGACTGAATCTCTGGGTAAAATGCCCACTTATGGTTCTTATATTTCAAAACCAGGTGCCTGCCAGCTTCTTGTGGATTGAGGAATTAAAGCTAGTACAGCTGAGCTTCTCTGGTTTCTGATGCCTTTCCTTTGCCTAAACAGCATGGTTTGAGTAGCTCTAGTAGATTAGAGGGAAAAGCATGCCTTCTCTTCTCTCACCACTGTGAGAGAGTAGGCTTTTGTTACCACATAGCCACCCAGAGATTCCCACTGCTGCCTGCTTGAGTCTCATGCTGGCCACAGATCAAGAGAGTCACAGAAGTGTGGCTAGTCCCAAATAAGTGATCCCAGGGCTCCAGTAGGGAGCGCTAACCGGGGCCCTAACGAGGATCACTAAGCAATCTCACACGTGTCAGCTGCCTTAGCAGGCCTTGTTCCAGCATCAGCAGCCAGTAGGTAGGACCAAGTTGATGGAAAGTTCACAGCTATCACTGCTGTGCAGGAATCCAAAAGAACAAATTGGCTTATCAGCGCTACTTAGTAGCAGCAGTTCAGAAAATGCTTGAGTGTGGGTTCTCCTACAGAAAGGCAAGTCTAACGGATACAAGGTAGTTGGTTTTAGGCTGGATGCCAGGAGACCTGTCCACTAAGACTGAAGGAGGGTGACATGGCGTCAGTGCCAGCAGCTGCTCCTTTGTCCTCAGGAAGTCCAGCTGAGCCTTCCCTGGTGGCCTCTGCTTTTGTTTGTGACACAGCCCTTTCAGTGTCCTTACCTCCACAAGCTGGGGAGAAAACCATCTGCTTGATTACATCCACAAGGAACGTATTTGCTTCACCTTCTTGCTCAAATGAGTCCTTTGACTTCATAACTTCTTTGAGAAATAAGTCCCAAGAAAAGAAGACAGAACCAAGAATGGGGGAAGGGGATATCTAAAAATCATAGACTATCATATAATATGATAACCCTTAGAAACAAGATGTTTCAGACATATGTATATAATATGTGTGTAGGTATGTATGTGAAATAATAACTGAAAGAGAAAGGTAGATTATGACATGGTTAATGCTCAGACTACACACTTGATCACTGACTTATAAAATATATGCATATTTATGTACTGATAAAGAGTTCTGTACTTCTAATCAGGTTTATCTCAAGAACACTACTTGCATGTAATAGGTACGTAGTAATGTTTACTGAATGAAGGAGGGGGCTGGAAATAAATTTAGAAAAATGCTTGGAATTCATACCCATCAGATTGCTTTTACCATAAACTTGTTAAAATTCATAACAAGTAGTTTTCATAAAAAAGATTAACTTTTAAATTTCAGGTTCAGAAAAAGAAAAAGGAAAAAAACCGAAACGTTAACAGGAACGGTGTTTGAGTTGTACAGGTAATTTCTGATTTCATTTATCCACTTAATGAATTTATTGTTCTCAATCTCCTGCAGTATCCAGGGATGAATTATTTGTCGTAAAGATTATCCCAAGATAGCAGGTTACAAACCTAAGGGAATGGATCTTGTTGTTGAAATTCCAGGCACTGTGGTAAGCTTGGGGGCTGGGGGTGTGTGGGGCGGATATGCCTGGCATTTCCCCAAAGCCCACAACACAGGCCGATGCCAATCCTAACCCTCCCACTTGTACAACTTACTTTGGCATCGAGACTTCCCATTTGAGCTGCAACTACTACTGCAAGTCTGATTAAGGCTACATATGTTAAGGAGGCACGTTTGGGTTTTACATCATTAATACCCAGAAACAGAGTATCTTGTAATCTCAGTAGAGTTCAAGGAAACCACTCATTCAAGTGTGCTTTGAATTATAAAAAATTTAAAACATAACCAAGATGTCTACCACAGAGAAGATAATCTCCACAATCACACATAAAACCCAAAAGAGGTTGGTGTGGTATGGCATGCCTGTAATGTTAAGGCAGGAACATTGCCTGGCCAAAGCCAGCCTGGTCTACACGGAGAGAGACTCTGTCTCACAATACCAGACAAGCATGGTGGTGCATGCTTGAGATCCCAGCACTTAAGAAATGGGGGCAGGAGGATTGCTGCAAGTTTGTAGCCTAGGTTACATAATAAAACCCTGTCAAAAAAAGAAAAAAAAAAAACTAAAAAAGGAACAAAACCAAAACAAATATCAACAACAACAATCAAGGGCTGAGGATTTGGCTCTGTAGCAGGGCATATGCCTGCCATGCACAGGGCCTTGGGTTTGATCCCAAGCACTACAAAAGCATAAAGAGCAATGATGACAAGCCCACATGAAATTTAAGGTACTACTATCTTCTAAATCGAGATCTGTATGCATGGATGATGTCCATCCTAGGAGCAATAGGGCAGATCCTGAGACTAGGATGTGAAGAAGCCGTTTGGTCAGCAAAGGAAGATGTCATCTTAACATGTCCCCGCCTCCACTGCCAGCGTGTCTAAGATATACAATAGCTGCACATTCTGAGGGAGGATTCGCCACACCAAGCAAGATTATGTTGCTAACCACACAGCCCTGGGCAGGGAGTGAACCACCACAGAACCCAAGAACATTAAAAAAAAAAGTCAGAACTACTAGCTAACACATAGGAAGTTGTAATGACTAATCACCGATTGGGGAGAGATCAAGTGATCCTAAGTTTTGATAATAAGCCTCGACACAGTAAGCTGTTTATCTGTCTTAAAAAAAAAAATCAGCCTCATGGGCAAATAACTTTACCGACCAAATTATGATTAAATGTATTCTGGAACTGAGAGAAACTCTAGGAAATTTAATACAAAATCAGTTTCATATGAGGCAGAACTCATTCAATTTACTGACTAATAGTTAACAAGTCATCCATTCAAATGGTTAAAACTTCATGAGACTCCAGATGAAACTCGACACATATTTAATACCTAATTCTACTTAACAACATTAGAAATATAACCCTAGGCAGAGTTTAGAAGCAGTCTAGCTAAAGCCGAATATTGATAGGCTTAAATCAAGCATAGCACTTTGTGAAAGGTCAACCCCCTCCCCCAGACGTTTGGACTGCAAAGCGGATACAGGGTCCTGTTGTGTGGATATAATAAAGTTAAGATAGATGCATCTCGAAATCACATTTCCAAAGTGCTGCACCTGGGCTGTACATTGAGGCTTTAGCTTTGTCAAAATTAAAACAAAAAAAAAAAAAAACAAAATAAACAAACAAACAAAAAAAAACAAAAAACAACACAAACACCAAAACCTCAGATACTGCTGTAATTACAAACACCAAGGTCTTGGATATCTATGCTTTCAGAGAACAATGTTTTTGAGTGAATAGGAAAGCAGCAGTCACTCAGAGAAGGGAGTGATTATGACATATACAGCTGCAGTATGTCCTCAGAAGACACTGCAGCCCGTTAACTCTGCAGCTGGCTGAATCTGCGCCCATTATCCCAGCCTGATGAGTAGCTGGACAGATTTTTACCTTCTCAGTTTGAGCTAAATTTTACTTTCCCATGGCAATCCTAAATGCCAAACGCTGTATGAAGTGTTTGGCAGACATTTTACTTAATCTTCGCAACAAATCTTTGAAGCAAGAGCTAGCCTCCTATTTTACAGACGAGGACAATGAGGCTTGGAGAAATGAAATGGTCAGCACGAGGTCACAAACTAAACTGCTAGAGTCATCTCAAATCTGGGGCTGTGTAATTCTAAGCATAATCATTTGTCCTTCCTTTGACTTCCTTTTTCTCATCTTCCTCTGCTTTAAAACATTTGCCCCTTCTCCTTCTTTTTGTCCTCCTCCCCCTCCTCCTCCTTCTTCTTTTTCAGACAAGGTCTTACCTTGTAGTTTAGGCTAGCCTAAATAAGTATCCCAGCTGACTCCAAACTTGCCTCAGCCTCTCGAGTGATGGATTATAGGTGGTAGCTACCATGTCTACCTCTAACCTGTTCTCCTTAACATCTATACTCCAATCCCAGGTAGAAATTAAAGAGTATTCAATATACAATAGAGAAATTCAGGGCAGGTTTCCTATAGGGGAGTAGAAGGCTCATTACTATAGGCTCATAGTTTGGGATAATTTTTCTGGAGGTCAGTTTGGCAAATAATGCAATTTTAACTCAGCAATTGACCTATGAATTTAAGAAAATAACTTCCAAACTGTATGGAAGCACATAATTATAGAATTATTAAAAACACACACACAAACCCGGAAACACTGTAAATAAACTTTTGTAACCCTGTGTAAAGGAATCCAACTGTTAATGATGAAATTATATTGTACAGCAAAAGATACCAGAGTACCAATAAACACTTATAGTGCGATTTTATTTTTGTATATAAAATTGAATAATAAAGAGTTGGGACTCTAGCTCAGTTGGTAGATTGCTTGCCTTACATGCATGAGGCTCTGGCTCCAATCCCAGCATGTGGGGGTGGGGCACAAAAGCACCACCACAGAATTGAATATATATATATATATATATATATATATATATATAATTTTTATGTGCAAATATTCATATGTATACAATGTGTGGAAAGGTATCCACTCTAATTTTAATCTGGCTCACCAGTTTTCTCTTTATTTCATGAACTTACTTTGTGTGTGGTGTATGCTGAGATGCGAGCATGTGAGCATGCCTGTGAATACACATTGGATGCCTAAACCAGAGTCAGGTGTTTCCCTATATCTTTCTTAATGCCTTCTGACAGGGTCTCTCACTGAACTGGAAGCTCACCATCTTGGCTGGACTGCTTAGCCAGCAAGCTCCTGGGATCTGTTGGTCTTTGTCCCCCAATGCTGAAGCTACAGGCACACATACTTCTGTTGTTGTTGCTTGCCTGTTTTTTTGTTTTGTTTTTGTTTAGTTTTTTTTTTAATGGGTGCTGGGGATTGAAAATCAGGTTTTCATACTTGCAAAGCAAATGCTCTTACCTATTAAGCTATCTCCCTATTCCTCTTTATTTTTTTAACCTTTCCTTATTGTTTACATATGAGTCAGTATCATTGTAACAAAACAAAAACTACTTGAAAAAGAGAACGGTTTAGTCAGCTCTTGCCTTAACAACTAGAGTGCTTTCATGTACACTAGCCATATGTTTTTTGGAACTGGAAATTATTAGGTTTTGGAGAAATCCAATAGGTAATGTTACAAATTCTACTCACAGAACTAGTGTGTTTTCTATCATCACATCTATCTCGGACATAAAAGTTAAAGACTGTGTTAGATTTTCATTTTTAAACCTCCCCTTAATTCATTTTCATTTAATGGGGTTAGTTCTGCTTGCTCATTGACACTGTAAAGGTAGAGAAATTTTCTCTTAGATAGTGAATTCACTAGATTTTAGAGTGGCTATCACGAGGTTCAAACAGGAAATCTAAGTAATGAATTTTCAGCTCTGGCATTTAGGGATTCTGGGGAGGGGCAGTGGGACTTAAGGAAGTAGGACTTAAGGAAGTAGGCATCCTTAGTGAAAGCAAATGGAGCTAAAGAGAAGTCAAATTGGACCAGAGAAAAGGCAAACATTCAGGAAAGACTGTGTTAGCAAGTGATTACTAAGTGGGGGGGGGGGGGGAAGGGGAGTCAAAGGGTTAAGAAATTTCTCTTTTCTTTAGCATCCATGAATACCTAAAGCAATATAAACACTACTTAATTTACATTCATTATTTGGTAAAATCTCAGCACTTGCTGGGCAGGGTGGTACACACCCGTATTACCGCACATGGGAGGCAGAGGACCCAGACTTTGAGTGAGACCAGTCTGTGCTATGTAGCAAGGTGCTGTCCAAACAAACAAACAATTATAAAACCACCACCAACAACAAAAATCTCAGTACTGAGTAGCCTTCGACTGTTTTAAAGATATGCATATTTAAATTTTTTAATTTATTTTATTTGTGTGGGTGTTTTGCCTGCATTTGTGCCTACATACAACATTTGTGCCTGGTGCCCAGGGAGGCCAGAAGAGGATGTCAGATACCGTGGGAATGGAGTTATAGACAGCTGTGAGCCCTCATCGGAATTGAACCTGGGTCCTTTGGAAGAGCAACCAGTGCCTTTAACCACTGAGTCATCTCTCCTGCCTGAAAATGTTTTAAAGTTAAGACAGCTACTAATAATTGAATTTGTAGACACAAACCAAATCAATTTATATGATGGAAGGGGAAGGAAAGACAATTACAAATTTGAAGACACCAACATTTACAACACTTTATGCGACTGTAAAAATGGAACATCTTGGGGCTGTGGAGATGGATAAAAGCTTGACACATAAGTATGACATGGGCTTGAGTTCTAATCTCCAGCACCCGAGTAAAAGCAGGTTTCAATCTGTGCACCGGCCATAGGGCCACAGTCAGTATTGAAGGCTGGGGTCCCAAACAGGTGGCTTCTTGGAGCTCATTGGGCAGCTGGTGAGTTCCAGGCTCAGTGAAAACACTCTCAAAAAATAAGGTGACCCACAAGATGGCTCAGTGAGAAAGGGAGCTTGCTGCCAACCAAGCCTGCTGGGTCTCAGTTTGATCCCTGGGCCAGCATGGTGGAAAGCAGAGAACCAACTCCAGTAAGTTGTCCTCTGACTTCTATACACACACACACACACACACACACACACACACACACACACACACACACAC
>NW_026585644.1:32271634-32273387 GCF_907164565.1 Psammomys obesus
CACACACACACACACACACACACACACACACACACACACACACACACTCACATTGCCCCACACACTAATAAATGAATTTTAAAATTAAAAAACTAAGGTGAAGCACTATAGAAGTTGACACACATGTGCACACACCCAAATGAACAAACCCAGCCACTACCACCACCGCACACACACAAACGAGAAGACAAGAAAGGTGCTAGTGAATCAAAGTTCAGAGAACAGGTAGAAAGAAAGGAGAATGATGCACAAGGTAGGAGGAGAGAAGAGTAAAAAGGAGGAGCTAGAAGCATCCCGTAGGTAAGTGCATTTGTCAGGCAGCAGTTACTGAAGTCCAGGGAGACAGGAGAGTTGCACACACTTGGCTCATTTCTAAGCACCAGAAGATGAAGACGGGATGAGGCACTTTGCTACTGAGCCTGGATTGTACCAGGCCAGGAAACGGGCCCTATAGACATAGCCTAGACCCATGCAGACCTCTAGGCATTTTGGCTCTTACCAACTTTATGGACTGTGCAGGTAGTGAGAGGTAATCAAATGCACCAGGGCACCATCTTCGGTAAGAATCAACCGGATGAACACATGGATGGATGGCTGTATAAATGAAGGCAGAGTGCAGTCTAGTGGCTGCTTTCTGAGCATGACCAAGACAGGAAGGTGAAGGCAGCATATGGCACTCAACAGCAGGAGGATGGCGGTACCTGCTTTGTGTAAGAAGGCACAGGCTTTCTCAGAGCGGTGCCAGGGAGGTGGGCGTGTTTGAGTGTTGTCATGTTTGAGTTTAGGAAGGCACACGGAAGCCTTGGGGATCTATATACAGGCTGCTTTGGGTTATCAAATGCAGGATGAGGAACAGCCACGAAGGTAAAGACAGCTGAGAGAGGACAAGAATTCAGGAAAGCAAAGGATGGCCACACCTTTCACACAGCACTTCCACTGCCAGAGAGAGTGGTGTGTTTGTCAGTCTTGGAATAAGGGCTGCTTTCTAGATAAAGCGATCAAGGCTCAAGGAGCTCTTCTATGGCTGCTTGATTCCTCTGGTGACAAGGAACACTACCTTTGAAAGTAGCACTTCCATTATAGAATAAGAAAAGGAGGTAGAATAGAAGAAAGATGCGGGCCCCCTCGAGGGGAAAGATCTGTGAATGACAGACATTTTAGTCAATTCATGCAATTGCAGAGCCAGACATTGTCAGTCAGATCTTTTCATCTGCAGAAAAGGATGGGGGCAGATGATCATTCTTTTCCCTTGTCTAATAGTCTGTGAAATCAGCTAGGCAAACCGCCTCTCAATTTTACAGAACAAAAAAACGAGGCCCGAGGGATGTCTCCCACTCAAAGTAATACAACTCAGGAGCGGAGACAGGCCCAGGTCAGACTCCTCTCGGATCCCCAGGGCCTCAGGTCGCTCCCCAACCTTCCCAGGGCTATAAAGAACAGCGTGAGGCTGTAGGTCCCGCAGCTCGCCTTGGGGCGCCCTGGGGTTCTGGGGTTCCAGGCTTCCTGGCAGCGGACAGAGAGATCCGCCCCGAGGGGAGGGTCTGTGCGGGAAGAGTTCGGGCCTCCTTTCTCACACTTCCTCAGGACAGCGGCCCCAGCGTGCCTGCGGCCGGCAGAGGGCGCGGGCCTGCTCCACGCCGAGCGGGGCCAGCAGGGTCGCGCTGCCCGGGGCGCGCCGTCGGAGCTGGAGGGCAGCGGGGCTCGGGGCCCGGCGGGTGGAGAGGGTAGGGGCGAGGGCGGGGCCGCGAGTGGG
>NW_026585644.1:32273787-32306865 GCF_907164565.1 Psammomys obesus
GGCCGGAGGAGCGGCGGAGTCCGCGGCGGCGCCGCCACCCTCGCGAGCGAGCGCGGCGCCGGGGAGCGCGGCCCAGCGGCGGCGGCGGAGGCAGGTGAGTGGCGGCGGCGGCGGGAGCCTCGCGGCGGGTGCAGCTGTCACGAGCCGCGCGGCCGCGGCGGCCCTAGGGGGCGGGGAGCAGCTGGCGCCCTCCGCCCGGGCTCCGCTTTCCCGGGACCCGTCCCCCGCCGCCACTTTCTCCGAGTCCCCCTGCCGGCCTGGCGCGGCGGCGGGGGGCGGAGGGCGCAGCTGTCACGGCACCAGCTGGGGGCTGCTCCCGGGCGGGCTGGCGGGCTGGCGCGCTGCGGAGCGCCGTCCCTGCGGCGCACTCCGCTTGCCCTAGTTAGTGGGGTGCGAGCATCCGCGGAGGGCGCGCGACCGCGGCCCGGGTGGGGAGCGGGCGCCCCGAGCCGCCGCCGAAAGGGGGAGCCGGAAGTAGGCGCGGGCGCCCCTCGGCCCCGACGAGCAAGCACGGTGACCTTGGCCAGCCCGTCAGCCTCTCTGAGTCTCGTCCGCCGGGACAGCGAATTGGGGGCGACCTAGGCACGCCTTTCTGTGGGTGCAGCTTTCGACGGCCTCTTTGCCTAGCCCAGCTACACTTGCCTTTCTCCTCTTGGGACTAGGGCTTCGGAGGTAGGAATGGGCGGATAAAGGAGATTTTTCTCTTGCGGCTGGGATTTGGTCCCCTTGCAGCGCTTTGAGGGAAGGACCCAGAAGGGAAGCCCACACGTTGGCCAGATGACTGGAGGTAGGGCTGGCTAGTGGTCAGTGATGGAACTTGAGCTCCCCATAGTCGCTTGGAAGAGACTCGGGGAAACTGGACACCGGGGTCCTCGGTCCTGACCACTCATCTGCTGCGGCTTGTTTAATTTTATTTGTATATGCTTTTTTTTTTTTTTTTAATCAGTCACTCCCATGGGCCAGACACCCTGTACTCTGACGATGTTAGAGGGAGACGGTGGGATTGACAATACACCCTGTGTGTGACAAGGACGAGGCGAGGTGCTGTGGCCAAAGAGTTTGCTAGGGAGGGAAACTTTAAGCTTGGGAGTATCTCTCTGGTTCGACTATCCTTGTAGAGACACTGAAGAAGCGAGGCAAGTGTCCTTGTGGGGAAGGTGACTTTTTTCTTTTCTTTCTTTTTTTTTTTTTTTTTTGTCTTTTGAAACAGTAAATTTTTTTTTTTTTTAATGTGAAGTATGATTTTGGCGAGTTAGGGGTTCGTGGGTGAATCCCTGTCCCAGCACCCTGAGTGATTGACAAGAGGAACCTGGTGATGATTTGTGAGGCATCGTGCTTTCACTTCAGCCATGAAGAAATCTTTTAAGTGTCTGTGCGAGACAGTACTGCAGTGAAGCCTAGATTATGTTGTAGAGTCATAGGGGTGGATTTCAAGGGTTAAATTTGTTTGAGGTTTGCTTTCTCGTCTGGAATTGGTTGGAGTTAGTCTTGAAAAAAAAAAAAGTTGGCCAAAGGGGCCTCTCATCTTCACAGAAGCTGTGGTGTGGTAGGAAGGGGGTCGGATTTCTTCATGTTGGGAATAAGGTGAAAAGAAAGTATTTGCGTATTTGCTTAGGTCTTTGGCTTTTGAGCTAGAAATAGTTTTGGGTTAAAGGTAGCCGTGGGATTTGATTCAGTTTCATAAACAGGCATTCCTCTAGCAATTTGCCATAAAGTAGGTAAAATGGAGTGTGTCTGCCTCATCTCTTGTACTTTGTGGAAAGGTCCAAGTTGGTTCTGTAACCTAAAGTCTGCAGTGTTTTCTCTCCAGCCCTTATTCAGACTTCAGGAGCTTGGAGAGAAAATCAAGGCCCTTGCTTGTGAGAGTCGGTATTTGGTTTGATTTTTGCAGACATTTTATGTTAATCTAGTACACGTATTTAATCCACGCTGAACTTTGGTTTATAGATGCAAAGCTTGAATTTTACATAATTTACAGTTAATCTCTTCCTTATTTCTGAGAAAATGTATAGGGTTGTGTCTGTAAAATTGCTTTTGTGTGTGTGGTTTAAGCCAAGGGGATGTTTTTAGATCTACAATTTTGGGTAAGCGGTTTTATTGAAAGAAAAAAAAAAGCTCTATGAAACTAATGATGATTGTTCACTTAAACTGGGATTATATAGACAATACATTTTTTTCCTCCTCCTTCTGCCAACATTTGTTTTCATTTCTCTCTCAATTCCAGGATTTTATTTCTAGAAATCTGGGCTGGAAACAGAAGCAGCAGTTTGTATAATCCCAAGAACTTGCTTCTGCCAGGAAGCTCTAAGGGCAGCACGAAGTGGGTGTGGTGTAAAGATACTGCTACTGTTGCAGCCATTTATTGGCCTGCTGGAGGAGTCTAGGGTCACAGTGTGCTTTTGCTGAAATTCCCAGTTTTCTTGTATGTGTTGATCTCTTGGTGGGCAGAGTATTAGGTTGCTATGGTGCTGACTGGTGGATCCTGTAAAAATGTTGGCCAAATTTCATGCTTCTAACTCTATAGTGAAGGGTGGCAAACAAGTCTAAATAACTTAAATATGTTGTTCCCAGGATGGAATGTTCTCTGCATGTCCTCTTGATCCTGTTAATCCAGTGAGCGTTCTTCACCAGGACTAAATGTTGAGTAAGTGATGAGGGTGGTGGAGAGGTGCTGAAAGGTTGAGTGGGACAGCAAGGATATCAGACATCCCTGTTTAAAAAAAAAAAAAAAAAATCTTTTTTCAGTCAGGCTGTATACCAGGTTGTACTACTGATTGTTTTTCAAGGACATTTAGCTCTTCTTGTTCAGTCGTCATCAGCTTCACACGCCATCTCTTGGGGCAATACTACCTCTGTTTCTTGTTTCAGTTTGCTTTAATTTTTGTCAAGGAGTCCAAGTTGCTTGGATGTGTTGCATATTTTACAGGGTTGGTTGGCTTTAAGCTATGGTCCATCTTAGGTTTCATTTTAGGGCAACTATGGGAGGTCCACCTGAGTGCACAAGACTCAGTAGAATTTCTAAGCTGTGAACAGAGGAGATCGCTGGGATGCTCGTTATTGTCTTGGCGTTGATAACCACAGTAATTCTCAGAGGGCCAGCTATTACTTTCCTGGAAGAGGTCCAAAATCATTGTGGTGGGTGCTTTTCTACATTACCTGCAAACACTAGGTGCCAAGATGGGTATGGGGTTGGATAAAATACTCCCGCTTCAGGAGGAGGTGGCAGAGCCTTATATGTGGTCTGGGTTACAATATTTTCTCCACTTTTATAACTCTCCTCGTTCATACAGACTAGGTTATACGAATGGGTGTCTTTGCCCTGTCACGTTAATCAATCATTTATCCTTTTGTCACAGGCCATTGAGGACAGGTCTTTGTGGCCTCTGGTTTTCTTCTTCTCACCATTGGAAGTGCTGTCTAGGCATTTTAAGCTTTCTCTTTATATTTTGTTAGACTGTGTGCCTGTTCCTTATTTATTCTATGGTGCTGGGTCATAAAATGGCCTGGTGGCAGCTGGGTACTACTCTTAGTTAATTTAAGGATATGCAACTCCCCCCTATAACCTAGTATAGTTTTGGAAGTAGCTTTTAAGTGTGTGGTATTTGAGTTACCATAGAGCATAGAAATTATTATTTTATATTTTTGCTGGACATATAGATCAATATAGGAAGTCATTATTAAGCCCTGACACCAATGTGTAAGTCTTGTTCCATTAATGCAAGGAAAGGAGGCTGTTGTATCCCTGTGCCCTCCTTGAACCCACCCATAGCAGAGTGTTTTTATTTACTTTGTGATGAGGGGCATTGAACCAGGGACCCTATGAATGCTGGGCAAACCATCTACCACTCAGCTGAACCCCCAATTCTTTCTCGTTTTGATTTTGAGGCAGTTGTGCTGAGTTGCCCAGGCTGGTCTCAAACTTTCAATCTTCCTGCCTCAGCTTCCTAGTACCCAGGATCATAAAGGAACAGTACTTTTGAAATTCTTTGAAGTGACAGGCTTTCTTAGTACAGTCATCGTATTTAATGATAAGCAGCTTATACCAAAATAGTCATTTTTTTGAGGTGAAGTTAATGAATCTAGTCATGCTCACCTTAGATATATGTTATTCTGTTAGCCTCCCCCCACTCCATATTTCATTGAGGAGGGGAGGGACATTGATATTATCAAGTGGCCCTGAATCCTATTGCTAGGAACAGAGATCAAACGGATAAAAATAGGTACAAGAATAGCGGTGTAATCCCAGCAGCAGAGTCAGAATCCTACTAACTGCAGATTATCTGATTTTCCCACAGTGATGCCTTAAAAAAACAAAAACAAAAACACTTGGTTTTTTATTTTTGTGTGGTCACACTCCTATCATGGCACGTATGCCTGAGTCAGAGGACAACTTCTGGGACTCCTCTCCTCCTACCGTGTGAGTTTCAGAGGTTGGACTTGGGTCATCAGACTTTTTAGCAAGTTACTCACCAAACCATCTCATGACCCAGGTGCTGTATTTTTACCCTGTTTGTAGCTTTTAACCCATTGGTGTGTAATTTTGAGGCAATTTTAGAGGTTGTTTTAGAAGTTGAACTTTGACTTTAGTCAGAGAGTGGGTTGGGTCATGACTCTTCCAGATTCCTAGTCCACGTGACCTTAAGTATTTAACTAAACTAAACCTTAGGTTTTCATATTTAAAACTGAAAGAATGTACTTACTCTCATGCTATTGTGCTTTTAAAAATAAAGCTAAGTAACACTGTTTAGCTGTGATCTGGTGGAGTAAAGCATTAACACTCATTAGCAAACCGGTGTTCCAAACCTAATCCACCAAGTCTCTGATTCTTTTCTTTGTAGTTTTTTTGGACCCCCACCCCCGTGAATAATCTGGCCTTGATCATTTGAATATAGAGTAGTAGGAGTCCTTGGAAGGGTCTGAGTTTCTTTGCCATCAAGTGAGCTATTGGTCAGATTTCACCTTTGTTTTTGTGCTAAAATTCTAATTTGTACGTTTAGCGCTATTTGCCTACATGCATTTGCCTTTCTAATTTATTCTTCACATAACCACTGGAAAAAATTACTTCTAAATGTCACTTGATGTTTTTAGTAAAGACTCTACAGATTTATCAAACCCTAAGACATTTAAATTGAGTCTTTTATATCCCATTCCAGAAAATTTTCTGTAGTTGACATCAGAAATGCTTTGTAACCTGTAAAGTGCTGCGTAAGTAGAGAAAGCATTATAGTCTCCCAGAGTCCAGTCTGGGGGCTACAGTAAGACCCTGTCTTAAAAAACAGTCACCTTTAGGTATGTTGCTTCTTAGCTTACATTTCATTGTCTTTACTTAAATTGTGTTTCCTTTTCTTTTATGTTCTCTTGATCTTCAAAAACAACCTCAAAGCTGGTATATTCTACAGCTTGATTCCCACTCCCTTGGCATCAGTCACTGTTCTATATAATCCATCCTTCATTCTTTCTCTGCCTCCGTCTGCTTCCTTCACTCCTTCCTTGATTGCACTGGAAAATCCTTGAGATTGCAGGAACCATAGCATTCAGGGTAGAAGAACTTTTGGGTTATTTAGAATAATCTTAATATTATAGAGGAGGTGACTACGTCCAGGCTAAAGTTTGGCTACCAAGATTTAAAATTTTAGGAATTCTAATAAATTTGAAGTAATCTCTGAGCTAAGGAAAGAATATAGTCATCCTTGGGACAAGCAGCCATTTATAGAAAATATCCAAAAGGGCTGGTGATAGAGCTTAGTGGTGAGCACTCGCCTAAGCTTACATAGGCCTTCAGTCCGCATCACTGGTAGGCATGAAGAGAGAAAATGTTTTTAAATTGTTTTTATATTGAATGTGTGCAGATTTCTTCTTGTCAGCATTCTCTAAATGATTCAGTGTGATAACATTTAAGAGCTTTGATAGTGTGCTAGGGTCTGTAATCCAGAAGTGCTTTAACATGTATAGGGTCAAGAGCAGAGGTTACATGGAAGCACTGTGCCGGTTACGTACAGCACTTGAACACCCACAGGTTTTGGTGTCTCCCCCGGTGTCTGGAATCAGTCTCCCACAACTACCAAGAGACAGTTTTATTTTGACCAGGAAGTAATTAAGACCATTTCCCCTCAAATTTTTCAAAAGATATTTGGAGAGGAATGCCTGCTCTTGCTCTCATTCATAATCAGCAAATATTTATTAAGTGTTGTCTCTGAGCCAGAAATTATACTAGCTCTACAAACTACATTTTTTTATATGAGGAAATAAGGTTCCGGGAAGTTACGTGGCTGGTGTAAGATCACACAGCTCATAGGCATTAGGATGGCATCGAAGCCTAGGATGGCTGACTGGAAGTCCCATCCAAACCTTTAAACTGGCATCTCCCCAACAGTGTTTGGCACACTTGGGTACATTAGAGTCTTCTTTTCTGGACTTTCTTTGGGTTCCATACAGATGCTGTGAGGACTCCTGCAACTTTATTGCTTTCTGGTAACCTAGGCACCATGTACACACCATTACCTGATGAAAGTGTTGCTTTAAGATTCTCATGTTCTTTCTGATCTCACCTTTGTGCTTTAGTAATGTCGATTCTTCTGTGCTTCTGTCCAGGGAAGCCTATCTTTGAATGGCTGGCTTTGGATTCTTAGCAATAAAATTCTGCCTTTTCAGTTTTGATAGTGTTTTAATAAAGCTTAAGGTATTTTCTTTCATTTGCAGCAAATTGTTTGATCATTCTCTGTGTTTGCAGTGTGTTTTAAATGGTCAGTCTAACTCAGAGTGTGTTAATATACTGTGTCTTAAAATTTTGGTTTGCCTATGTTGTTGAAATATTTACATACCTGTATTATAAATCATAGATTTCATTGTTTGTACATATATACTTAAATATATCACACTATATTTGACCAGATAGTTGAAGGATAAAATGCCCTTGGTTTATACAATGTGTAATACTGACTTGACTTCGGTAAGTTTGATTGGAGGAAATCAGGGAAAAGTTATTTGTTCTACAAATTCCCAGTTGTACCTCCATTTCTATTTTAGATGGTACAGGAAGTCTGTAATTGATTCTAAGTAGCTACTTGGCCATCCACTAAAGCTCTATTTAGATGAGTACACTGTTGAAGGTACTGTGCTGTTAAAAGATAAGGAAGTGAAATGATAAGATATAGATTCTATTCTTAAGGTGATTATGACCTAAAAGAAGCGATAAGGCAATGCAAATACCTGTAATATTAATTAAATGTGATGAGTGCTTTGATGCATTCTGGGACAGTAGTGTACTTGAGGATTCAGGGAGAGAGAGCAGTTATCTCATTTGAGAGAGAGATCAAGGCAGGTTTCATGGTGGGCTTGCTGGCCAGTGAGCACTGAAACCTGGGCAAGATTTCTGTGAGGGTGAGCTGAAGAGTGCAGCGCGCTCAGGAAGGTAAAGTGGAAAGGAAGCGAGGTCAGGAAAGCTGGGAGCTCCTAGTGTGTGACAAAGGGGACTGCATGAAGACAGGAGACATCTGACCAAGTGGGAGGGGGAAGCAGACACTCGAGTGGAAGTCATGTGATGCTGAAGGGCTTTAACGGGAGGAGACTGTGGGAACCGTGTGTAGTAAGTGTGTAGATCTGGATGAGAATGAGAAATGTCAGTTTCCCAAATTTATGTGGATCTTTTCTTGGCAGATTTTACATCCCAAATTTTATATTTTCATAATTTTTGAAATGATTCTGTATGTAAGGTTTACCACACTGGGAACTTTTTCACTTATTTTAAAGTGTATTTAAAAACAGATCATGTGTTTGTGAATACAAGTTAGTGTGAAATCTTTTTTGCATTCTTACACTTTTTTTTAAAGCAGCAGCTACTCCTTCAGACAGTGTATGATCATTTGACACCTTTAAGATTATTACACTTACTTTTGTATGTGGGTATTTTGCCTGCGTAGATGTCTACGTGCACATACCCACCACATGCATGCCTGCTGGACTCAGAGGCCAGAAGATGGTGTGGAACTGGAGTGGCAGGGAGTTGTTGCTGCCATGTGGGTGCTGGGAATCGAGCCAAGGTCCCTCTGGAAGAGCCCTCAGTGTTCTTCACTGACAAGCTGCAGCCGCCTCTCCAGCCCTTAGTTTACTGGTTTTAGTCTTAGTGTTTTGAGACAGGATCTCACTGTGTAGCACTGGCTGGTCTGGAACTTACCTTGTAGACCAGGCTAGCTTTGAACTTATTGCCCTGCCTCTCCTGAGCACTAGGATTAAAGGCATGCACCACCACACCCAGCTTCATTTGACATTTTAAAACTGATGCAATAGAGTTGTTTTCAGTGCAGAAATGTCTTCTTGTCTCAACACAACTGACTGTATAAGTGAGATTGGTCAGACAAATTGGAAACCCCCAGCTTTCAATATTCTTTGTGATTTATTTATGTCCTTCTGTATTCCAGAAAGGACTTAAGGCAAGATATGTCATTAAGTCTTAGGATCTTGGGCGGCTGAAATGGTTCAGTAAATAAATGTGCTTGCTGCCAAACCTGACCACCTGCGCTCAATCCCTGGGACCTACCTGATAGAGGAAAAGAACAAGCTTCCCCAAATTATCTTCTGACCTCTACACAATGCTGTGACACGGACACACACACACACACACACACACACACACACACACACGTACTTTTGAAATGAAAGAGTCTTGGACCTTGTTTCAGCTGTGTGTATACAAGTTGTGCCCTTAGCTCTGTGTAAGTTGAGAGAATGGTGTTGTCTTGTGCCAAACTGTTACAAATGGTTACAGCACAGTTGGAGAGTGCAAGGAAAATTAAATGTAAGGAACAGATAAAGCAAAGGGTCTTGGAGTAAGGCTCTGATGTGTGACAGTGTTTCTGAAGTTGGAGCTACATCATACTGTTTGGGAGATGTAAGAGAGACTGGAAGTCTATGAACAGGTTCTTTCACTTTCAGTCTTTTGTGATATTGTGCAGTTTTGGGAAGTGTGGGTAAAGAGAATCTTGGATTTACTATTTTACATGGTAGACAGACCCCTGACACCATTTTGTATTGCGTGGTCACCATGCAGCTCTGTATTTCACAGAGAGTAACTGGTTACCGTCAGACAAGCCATTTAAGAATCACCTAGCTTGATGATGGCTTCACCCACAAAAAGACCATTTGCTGACATTTTCTGTGAGACGTGGTTGTGTGGGGTGTGCAGTCTAATATACAAGCACACTTAATCTGCCCCTTTGTGATAACAGCACTTTCTTAACAGTGGCTCAAAGAGTAATTACCTTCTGGAAGAAAACAGAGTTCAGTACTGTGGAGAGAGGATATGGAAAATGGTGTTTGGAAGCATTTCTGTCCTATTGGACTTAATTGCTGTTAATGATGAGTGTTAATTTGAAGAACGTTTTTATGCGAACACTTGTATTCACAAACGAAGTTTCCTAACCTGTATAAAAACCTTGTAAAAGAGACGTTTTAGTGGTTTTGAGCCCATCTGCTGGAAATATAAAAAGGTAATTTCATCTGATTAGCTTGTAAGAACAACTGATTGCCATCAGGAAATATGGAAATGCAGTAGCTGAATTTTAGCAAAAAGCCTTTGCGTAAATGGTGAGTGGAATTGCAATTGAATATCATGTTTTATTCAGTGCAGCCAGTAATGGAGTTCTTCTTTGGGTTTTATTCATCTTTGCAAAGTATGTTTTTCAGCTGTGCTAACCATTAAAACCAAGCAAAATAGTTTTTTATTATAAAAATGAGCTGAATTTAGTACTAGAGCCTCAAGCTATACTATTTTAAAAACTATGAAAGCAAGATTCAAAACAAAACAAAAACCATGATTAGTTGTAATACTGTCAAAAAAGTAGTGGAATTGAAATAGTATTTATTAGAAAAGGCACATAACTTTTCATGAATCAGTGAGTAAAGTAATTATCTGGTTTGTTGTAGTTGATGATTCTTAACTTTATATTTTGTATAAGTTTCATGAAGCACATAATTTGTCAGTTTTGTATACAGTGTGTATATATCATAAATAGACATATGTTTGATTTGCTGTAAAAATTTTTTAAAGTTATAGGATATATGATAAAATATTTGCCACATATGTAGTTGTTACTTTACCACATATGTAGTCTTAACTTGTTTATGGGTTAAAAGCCTCTAGATTGGCTTTAGTTTATAAACACTTCACATGTAAAATTTGGTGAGCTTATCATTTCTTTGGGAGAGGGTCTACAGATTTCACCAGATTCTAGAAAGGACCCATCGATCCCCTCTGTTGCCGAGGACAGGGACCTCAATAACACCATTCATCCAGTTTCACCATCTTGCCAAGTTTAATGGATATATCTGATGTCATTATTCAAGCCCGCAGTATGACTGGTTTTGCAGTTTTTCCATTTTGCAATAGATGTGATTGCAAATGCCTTTGGCCTTTACAGGTGTTTGAGCTCTGTTTGTTGCACAACTGCCTGGCTCTACATTACTTGGTTTCTTTTATATAGAATTTCTCCCTCAAGCCTTTCTTCCACAATTTTACAAAAGTATGAATGGGGAAAGAAAGGTATGTGGTGTGTGTGTATGTGTGTGTGTGTGTGTGTGTGTGTGTGTGTGTGTGTATCTAGGAAGTTGTGCTGAATGGGTTGGAATTCAGAATTGCATGCTTAAACACCCATTAGCCCCTGAATCTCAGCCATGCTGGAGTTCTTAGACTCTGATATGGCATGCTAAAAGCTTTCTGAATTCTATGGGCATATTACCTTGACCCTTCTTTTCCACTGTAATTATAATTCAGGCCTAATTACAAATGTGCTATTAAAGTTGTTCCATAATCCATACTGAGTCCCTTCTTTGGTTGTTTATTTTATTTTTAAATTATTTATTTAGTTCTGGAGAGCTAAAGTTAAGAGCACTGGCTGCTCTTTCAGAGAACTCAGGTTTAGTTCCCAGCACCCACATGGTGGCTCACAACTGCCTGTAGCTGCTGTTCTTGGAGATCCAGTTCCCTCTCCTGGCTGCCACCAAGCACACACACAGTACATTTACATGCAGGCAAAACACTCACACACATAAAATAAAATAACTATTAAATAAAAAATTATTTGTGTGTGTTGTGTGCCGTGTGTACATATGTATTTCCAGGAATTGGTTTTCTCTTTCCACCATGTGGGTCCCAGGAACAGAATTCAGTACTGGCAACAAGTACTTTTGCCTGCTGAGACATCTTGCCAGCCTCCTCTGGCAATTTTAGCTAAAATTTTTGCTAAATTTTATTGGGAAAAAAAAAAAAAAAGATCCTGGTATTTGCAGGCATGTGCATGGTGTTCCTGTATGTGAATGCAGGTGTGTGTGTGAGTGCAGGGTGTGCATACAGAAGCCAGAAGTTGATGCCTGGTGTTTTCTGTGATCAGCCTCCACCTTCTCATAAGTTGAGACAGGGTTTGTTGGCGCCCTGGCCAGCCGAGCACTCTTCCACAGGCTCCCACACCACCTGGTGTGTGCACGGGTGCTGAGGATTCCGGGACACATGCTTGTGCTTTCCCTGTTGAGCCATCCCCGGGGCCCCTGGCATGCGAATTTGTACTTGTGTTGTATTACTTTACTAAAAGGCCTTCCATGGTCCTCATTACTATCAAAATAAAGTTGTACCATAGCCTAGCACATAAAGCTTTCCACTGTCTGGCACTGATCTGTTGTCTGGCTTTATTTTCAGTTAGTCGTCCACAGTAGAGTGTATGAACTAAAATTGTTGACTTATTGTCCCCTAAATATCCTTTTTCTTTCTTTGGAATATTCTCCCTTATTCTGATGTGTACCCTTGGAACTATACCTGTTCTTTAAAACTTCACTCAGATTTCTCAGTTCTGTTAAATTAAAACATAAAGGTAGCATGTTCCTTTCGTGAACTCTTTTTACCTTTCCTACTCATTTTCGTATTTTATATATATATATATATATATATATATATATATATATATACTTTTTGCATGTCCTGTCCCCCATAGTATGGTATAAAATGAGCAAAAAAGTTCATGTTTTATAATTTTGTGGTGTCTTTGGCTCAATTAAAACATTCAGCAAATGATACTGATTAATTTATAATGCTGCTTGTATGTGTGTGTGTGTGTGTTTCTGGAATACTCAGAGATTATGTTTTTCAGGGATTCACTTTATTGGTCTCAAGATATTTAGTGACTTGAAGATTGACTGTTACACGGAGAACATGTAAGACATTGACTGTAAAGGGTTATGCTGAAATTCCTGGAATAGCTGTATGGTTAATACATGCTGTTGTTTAGGAGGCTGAGGCAGGAAGAGCTGTTTGTTTGTTTTGTTTTTGTTTTTTTTTGAGACAGGGTTTCTCTGAGTAGCCTAGACTGTCCTGGACTTGCTTTGTGGACCAGGTGGCTGTGAACTCACAGGGATCCACCTGCATCTGCCTCCCTGAATGCTGGGATTATAGGCATGTGCCACTGTGCCCAGTGAGATGGGGAGATTTTAAATTTGAGGCTAGTCTGGGCAACCGGAACAAGGAAAACCTTATCTCAGTATTTTTTCAAAGGTGGCAGTGGCAAGGGATATAGCCAGAGTGCTTGCCTAAGCATGTATTGGGCCCTGGGTTTAATTCTTAGAACTGTTGCTCAAAACTTGAAAGCCAAAGAAAAAGAAATCTGAGATAACCTGGTAAATTATTATTCTTAGTATAGAGCTCCCCTGTCACGGAGAGAACAAACAAACGTGTTCCTTTCTGCTTCTGTCTTTAGAGCTGTTGGAGCAACAGAGCCTAAGATCTTGATCATTACTACTTTTCTGTTTGTTTGTTTACACATATTCTTTACATGAGAAGGTATTTTCTTATTGAATACCAGTTGTTTGAGGCACTGTAACGTTATTCTTCAAGTTCCTGTTTATTGGGAAGATATGAATCAGGCCTGGAGACATGGCTCAGAGGTTAAAGCATGCTGATTAATCCAGGTCTCTTCCAGATGACCTGGATTCAATTGCCAGCACCCATATGTCAGCTAACAACGACCTGTGACTCCAGTTCCTGTTGGTGGCTCTGATGCGCTCTTCTGGCCACCATGGGCACCAGGCACACTGATGGTACACAGACATAGATGCAGATAAAACACCCATGCACATAAAAATAGCTAGAGCTTTAAAAAATAAAAAGATTATTATCTGTATAAGGCAGTCTCTTTTGTTTTAAATTTTACACAAATTAAAAAAATAATGTAAAACAGTGCAAAAGTGTCACATGTGAGTATATATTTCAGCACACACACTTTTAGCACACATTCTGTCATCTGAGATGTATTAGTACCATAAAGCTGAAACAGTCTTATGAGGTGGATCTGAAAAAAGAAAAAGAAAAATACTTTTTTTGGCTTGTTTCTATTTGTTTTGATTTGTTTTTCAAGACAGGGTTTCTTTGTGTAACCCTGGCTGTTCTAAACTCGCTTTGTTTGACCAGGCTCGCCTCAAACTCACAGAAATCCACCTGCCTCAGCCTCACGGATTACTGGGATTACAGGCGTGCACCACCACACCTGGCTGGCTTGTTTCTATTTTCACCTGTATTCTTTCCTTCCAACCCGGTTGTAAATTACGAAGGGGAGAGATGACTGTTATTCCAGTTTGTACTTTAGTGCTTTCGTAGTTCTCATAGTGTATACTTATAAAGTTGTTGCTGATGTCCAGCTTGGAGCCCAGTGTGGTTTGGATAGACTTCCTGGAGGAAGTGGATTCAAGTTAGAATTTGTAGGATTTGGAATGTGCTTATGGCATAGTTCATGGTATGTGAAGAAGGAGTTTGGTACATAAGTAGATAATGGAGGTTTGACGTAGTTTTTGAAGTAGCTTCTTTGATTACTATGGCTTTCCCCAAAGTGATACACGTTACTTCCCAAAGTAGTTATAGAGCACTATATAAGGGGCTAGGAAGTATGGACAGAAAAGATAAATCAACAGAGTGTGGCTTTGCCTGTCATGGAAGAACTAATTTTCTTTATTGAGATGAATATCAAAATGAGGAGGGTCTGTTTGAGAGTTATTTAGAGCTGGAGAGATGCTCAGAGGTTGAGAGCACTGGCTGCTTGTCCAATGGTCCTGAGTTCAATTCCCAGCAACCACATGGTGGCTCACAACCATCTATAATGAGATCTGGTGCCCCCTTTTTGCGTGCAGACACACATGCAAGCAGAACACTGTATACATAAATAAATAAATCTTAAAAAAAAGAAAAACCCTGTTTTGAGAGGCGTTTAACCACAGTAAGCCCTTTATATCTGCTAAATGAAAATTTTAAAAAGATTTATTTAATTTTATGTGTATGAGTGTTTTGCATGTATGTATGTATATGTACTGTGTGCTTCCTGATGTCTGCAGAGGCTATAAGAGGCATTGGATCCCCTGATATGGAGTTATAGATGGTTGTGATTCATAATGTGGGTTCTCTGGAAGAGCAGCCAGTACTGTTATCCTCTGAGCTTTTCTCCAACTCCCAAATACAATTTTTTATTGTTAAATTTATTTATAAAAAAAAGCTTGTAAATGCTGAATTTTAACATCTAAGTCAATTAAAGGGCAAATTTTACTAATGTCTCTACTATAGCGGTATATAAGATAATAAGTTCTAGTTTGCTATTGTAGAGTAGATATTTGAAAGTCATAGATAGTGAATATTTGCTTTGGTATAAATGCTTCAGAGCTTTCCTACTTGCAGGACTCAGTTGATAAGATTATAGGACAAGGGAAGAAGGAATAAAGGGCTTTGGGATACCAGCAGAGACTTAACTGATGTCAGAAAATTCTCTGGAGGTCTTCACTTACCTTTGTCGTTGAGAGTTAAATTAAGTCTGTGTTCCTTTTTTTTTTTTTGGTTGTCTTTCCAATGTTGCTTTGATAAGGCCTGTTGGGGAATTATTAAGATTCTGTCCACTTGTGCAGAACTAGGTCGCTGCCTTTGTTACTGTTCCATTGCTATGAAGAGACACCATGACCAAGACAACTTACAAAAGAAAATGTTTACTGGGGTTCACAGCTCCAGTGGTTAATCCCTGACCACCATCGTGGGGGGAGGTGTGGTGGCAGGCAGGGTGGACACTGGAGCAGCAGCTAGGAGCTTCCATCTTATCCCACAGTTGGTGGCAGAGAGAAAGCTAACTATAATGACATGGGCTTTTGAAACTTCAAAGCCCACCCCCAGTGATGCACTTTCTCCCAATAGCCCTCACCTTCTAATCCTCATCAAATGGTTCCACCAACTGGGACCAAGCATTTAAACATGAGCCCTTGGGGGCAATTCTCATTCAAACCACCACAGACATGTAGCTCTTTAAAGTTGATGAAACTATAAATATGTTTTCCTCAGTTTTGTTTATTTTCCCTTTTAAAAAATTATTTATATTTTTATAAATTATAGTTTATTCACTTTGTATCTCTGCTGTAGCCCCCTCCGTCATCGGCTCCCAATCCTATCCTCCCTCTGTCATGCCCCTCCCCAAATCCGCTGATAGGGGAGGTTCTCCTCCCCTTTCCTCTGACCCTAACCTATCAGGTCTCATCAGGACTGGCTGCATTGTCTTCCTCTGTGGCCTGGTAAGGCTGCTCCCCCATCAGGGGGAGGTGATCAAAGAGCCAGCCTCTGAGTTCATTTCAGAGAAAGTCCCTGTTCCTATTACTAGGAAACTCACTTGGACACTGAGCTGCCATGGGCTACATCTGTGCAGGGGTTCTAGTTTATCTCCATGCATGGTCCTTGGTTGGAGTTTCAGTCTTAGAAAAGACCCCTGTGCCCAGAATTTTTTAATCTGTTGCTCTCCTTGTGGAGCTCCTGTCCCTTCCAGGTCTTCCTATCTCCCCCTTCTTTCGTAAGATTCCCTGCACTCTACCCAAAGTTTGGCTGTGAGTCTCAGCATGTCCTTTGATACTTCAGTCCTGCATACTTTAGAACTTGGGCTTTACTTCATACTACGTTATAATATTTTTTCCCTTTGAATTAAAAAGTAAACCATATATATGATACTTGATTGCATTCTACTAATGAATTTGAATAAGTGGAAGTATATAGAGTTAAAAGGTGAAATTTTAGTAAAATTACATGGCATGTGTTAATTTAGGCTATTTAATGGTACCTGCTCTCTATTTTTTATTTTAGGTGGTAGCATGGTCTTTCATAATTCCCTGTTCCCTTGGACATATCAATTGTTGCATAATGGATGGCCATGTGACCAAAACAATTTTAGTGTACTTACCTGAGAGGAGGGGGCCAGACTCATCTTGTTGGCATTGCTGAATTGGATGGACATAGAAGAACACCATGAGGGTAGTACAACTGCTTGGGAAAGAATGGGGCTGTTTGCATCACTGTGACAAATATAGGAGAATATCATCTCAAAGGGGGAAGTATTTAGTTTGGCTTGTGGTGTTAGGCCTCAGTCTCTTGTTTGTCCTTTCCTGGCACTGTGAGGCAGGAGGTCATGGCGGGAATTTTGTGGTAGAGCAAAGCTGGACTTCGAATAGAACCCAGAAAGCAGAAAAGGAAAAGGGGCCTGGAACAAGGGCATGCCTCCTAGTCACCTGTCCCTTTCAATTAGACTCTGCCTAACGTTTTTGTCATCGCTCAATGGTACCAGTATCTGTGGGTGCTAAGCCTTTAAACACATGAGTGTTTGGGGGAATGTTTTAGATCTGTACAGTAAGAGAGGCCAGCACACAGACTGACCGAGCACAGTCTTGTGTGCCTGAGCACAGAGAATCTTTGGATCCTGTTGAATCTTAAATAAGACCTAGTCATTATTTCTCAGTTAAACGAGCTAATCAGATACTTAATTTGCTAGTGCTAACGTGAACTGGGTTGCTGGGTTTTGGAATCAAAAGACTCTTGACTGCTCTAGATCTGTTGTTCATATACAGACAAACACGCATTCACTCAGACACAAAAAGGAAAATACCTTATAAGTTATTATTGGTCCTTTTCCCCTTACACTCACAGTATTTTTGGATGCTAGACTATAGAGGAGCCATTTTATCTTTCCAATGGCTGCCTGACTTTACAATTGAATGTATATTATGTCATTTATTTAACCAGTGCCTTTTGATGAATATTGAGATTAAGGTGTTTTTTTTTAAATACCTGCTTTTAAGAAATATTTATATAATTTGTCTGCATTTGTGTGTATGTGTGTAGGCGCACATGTGCTGGCCTACTTATGAAAGTCAGAGGACAACTTGTGAGAGTTGGTTCTGTCTCTCTCCTTGTCAGTCCCAGAACTTGGGATCCCAGGTCCTCAGGCTTGGCAACAGTCACCTTTACCAGCTGAGTCAAGTTGCTATTCCAACCAAGTTAAACATTTTTTTTTTCTGTTTCAAATATGTTTTAGTAAATATCTTGTATTTATTAAATACACGCCCATGAGAATATTGGATATGCACACATAAAACCTGATGTTCATTCAAACTGTCACTTCAAAGGCTACATTCATTTGCATTTTCACTAACAAGATATAAATGCAGCTGTTTTCCTTACCTTTGTTAAACCTGTGTATTATCTGTCATTGCTATTGGATGTATCTGCTGGTTGAAATGATGACTTTGTAGTACCTTGACTATTGGTAAAGTTGATAATCTTATCAAATATTTGTTGTATTTTGGATTTCCCATACTAAAGTTCTACTATTCGTATTTGTTCACTATTCTCTTGGGCTGCTTGCCTTCTGGCCTTTATTATTATTATTAATTGCTTCTTTCGTGGCCTTAATATACTTACTTACTTTGTAGTTGTGCTTACACACACTCGGGATGGCTTCGGAAGACTGCTAATCAGTTCTTTTAGAAATATATGAAACTATTTCAAAACTCTTACATATTTTTACATATATCTCTAGATTTTAGTTGACATATTTAATAACTAGATGTCTGTAGAAGTCAGTTAACTAGTCTATAGGTGTTTAAATTAGTTAATTTTACAACTGAGCTGGGTTTTTGGAAACTCTGAAAATTTTCTGTGTCAGAATTTTACGATCATTCCAGCCAAGCATGTTGATACATATTGTAGTCTCGGAATTTAGGAGCCAAAAGCAGGGAAATTGGCAGGAGAAGGCTGGCCTGAGTTACACAGTCAGTTCAAGGCCAGTCTACAGAACTAGTGAGAGTCTGTCTTAAACCAAAACCAAGGGTGAAGAATGTAGCTTAGTGGTAGGGCACTTGTCTAGTGTGTGTGATGTCCTGTGTTCATTTGCTAGCAGTGTGCGCACACACACAGACAAATATGCACAGACACACATATCCACGAGATTATGGGCTCTGCACACATAAAACCTGATATTCATTCAAACCATACAGACAAACACGCACGCACGCACAAGTTATGAGCACACTGTATTGTAGAATGTTGGCAATGAACTGACTGCTAGTTAATGGGTAACTATTCAGGACTATTTTCAGTTGTGGCCCTTGGCCAGCTCTGTGCAGAGGTGGGTTGGCTGCCTACTTTGGTATGTTCTTGATTCCTTAATTTTCACAAGAAAATATTATTTTGTACTTGGTTGACTGTATATATGCATATATGCACATGTTATCATTTTGCTTCACTCAAGCAAGTGTGCATTTACTTTTGGCTCTGTTAATTTTTTTTTAATATACCTAGTAATCAGAGTTATCATTTTCTGGAGAACTACTGATAACACACTCAGTACATTGTTTTAAAGCCAATCAGTTTTTACCTGGATTAAATCAGAATATATGAGAACTATGCATGTTGACTGCATTGTTTTAGAGCGGGGTAAAATTGCTCTTGCAGAACCTTTCTTTAGTATAATTCAATCAACATTTATTACATTATAACAAATGTTATGTAATGAGAGCCATTAAAACAAACAGCACTGTGAAATTTACTACACTTCTTACTGTAGCATTCTTGCTGAGAATTATCTCCTTTATCCCAGTGCCCTTGTTAGTTTTGTTACTACTGCTACTATGGGAACTGTTAACAGCTGATCTGCAGGGCTGATAGTCAACACAAAACGAGCTAATATTTGGTCAACAAATACTACTTTTAGCTGAAGGCAGATGCTTATGTCCTCACCTTATTGATGAGGATGAATGGTTTAAGAGTTAGGCTGGGGCCTCTGCAGCTGGAGTTGTGAACTTGACTCTGCTCTGCTCTGCTGATTCCTGTTGGTGCTTTAGATTTTCATGTAGAAAGCATTTCCTGAGTTTTTGCAGACAAAGGCTCAGCACATGATGTCGGGTGTGTGTGTGTGTGTGTGTGTGTGTGTGTGTGTGTGTCAAGATGAGCTATTATTATTTTCTTGTTTTGTTTTCAGCATTGTTAACATTAGAACCCTTGATCTAATGTTATTGTCCCTGATCTTCGTGCCAGGAAAAGCCCATTTTCCTTTGACCAGCTTGTTTATACTACATAGTCACCACAGCTCTTAAAACTGATGGTATTTCTGTCTTCAGAGGGGAGCTCTCAGAGCCTAATGGGTGGCCTTTCCCTTACAATAGTATGGGAATTTGTGCCATGTGGTTTACTGTAGACTCAGTCCTAACATTCTTACTTCATTTTCTCTTTGCTCAATTATTTTCTTTCTTTTTGTTTGTTAGTTACCTTTGTGTAGATGTGTAGACCAAATACTCAAAGAAGCAATTTAAATGAAGAAAGATTTGTTTTGGCTTATGATTTCAGAGGTTGCGCCAATGGCTGTTGCCACTGCGTCGTGGCAGTGGGTATATGTGGCAGAGGAAAGTTACTTCTCTTGTGGCGGACAGGTAGCGGAGAGAAGAAAAGAACTAGGGACCTAGTGTAACTTTCAAAGTCACACCCCAATGATCTGCTTCCTCCATCTGTAGCCACCCCCAAAGTTTCCACACCTCCCAAGTAGTACCACTAGCTGAAGACCAATCGTTCACAACATTTCATATTGAAACCATCACAGATTGTAATGCACCCCTGTGAGCTGTCTCAGATATTGGGGGGGGGAGCAGTATGGAAATGAATGGGTTTTAGTATAATACACACCCATATTGAAATGTCATATTACTCTTCATTATTTGTTCCTTAAGATGACTACTCGTAAGTAGGTACTAAAATTTCCATCTCTCACCAGAGTAGATAGGTTACTTCTAGATCAGTTCCTGTTACAGCTAATCCTGTTGAAGGCATGGATTTTCTCTCAAAGGAACAGTTACATACATGTTCCTTTGTAGCTTCTCTTGTATTTTATTTTTATTTCCTTTGGTCTTTGCTTCAGCCATCTCTTACAGATTTGGGGGTGGGACTTGTTTTAAAAACTTGTACATCTAAAGTCTTTGGGAACACTCTAAAATAAAACTTTTTCATATTCAGCTACAGCATAGGCAATATGAAGGTTATACACTGTTACTCTATTTCTTTTTTTAAAAAAGTGTCAATTTGTTGATTTACAAAGAAATGTTCTGAAGTCTAAATATTCCTAGGTCTTCAGGTTATGTGACTAGTGTATTTGTTCCCTCAGGACAATATACATGAGGTTGCATTATGGCCTCTTTTTGTGGGAGAATTAAAAACATTTAAATTCCTCTCCCTCTTCACCTCTTCTCTCCCTTTGTAATTTTATCTTTTGAGGAACCTGGGTGGTTTACCCTATAGAATTTTCTGCAGTCTGGGTTTTGATTTAGTTTATCATGCTGCCATACCCCCTGTCTGGTAAGTTGATATTTTGATGTGAAAACATGGCTAAGGCTTAGTTTGTGGGGAGAAGAGTACAAGACATATATAATGCCTAGCTACCCTTTATGATGTTAGCAGCTGTTGCCATTGCTATGGCTTTTGATTCTTAGAATACTAAATGATCACCATGCTGTTTAGCTGAGAAGGCAATGTGCAGCAATGTCGTCATACACTTAGAAACAGAAATGCTTGGGCTATTTGGGAAAAAGCAATGTTGTCAGGAATTGAGTAACACCTAGTTTTGGTCTTGGCTCCCTGCACAGAGCTCTTTGTCTTTGCATAATTAATAAGAACAAGGGCAACAGCAGCTAATACTCATTAGTGCTTATTTTATGCCAAATTCTGTGCAAAGTAACTTATGTATATCATGTAATCTTATTTTTGTAGCTACAAGGCAAACATTATCATCTTTTTATTTTGCACTTCAGAAAAGTTAAGTGTCTAAGGCCATGCTGCTAAGAAATTGGATATCAACTCTGCTCCATGCCAATCATGCACTGATAAGCATCTTGTTCATGCCTGTAAAATGGGTACATGCAAAGGAGCTGTATCGGCCTTGCAGAGTTAGCGATAATATGTTGTTTGTAAAGTTGCCTTGAAAAATGGTGTCGATGTTAAAATGAGATGCAACTGAGCTGAGCGTACACAAGTAAAGGAAGATGGTAGATGCCCTTGTTTCTAAGAGAGTGTAAATTTTGGATGGAAGGAAACCTCTAATCATTTTCTAACTTATTTCTCCATAACTGTTGCTGCTGAAATGTGGGGGAGCTTGTTTCTTTTGCTAAAACAGAGAATGGCAGAGACTTTATAGGTGGTAGACATCATGTCAGCGATTGCCTAAAACTCTTGTGTGAGCTGTGATGCCAGTTCCTCCATGGCCGATTGCATAGGCCCGGTGAAGATGTGCTTGAGAGAGCAAGACTAAATTAACGATTTATCTCTTTCTCCAAAAGGGCAGATAGCACAAGTAAATTAGTAATTGAATTTAGAATATTTTACCTCCTTTGCTGAGTAGGTGGGTGCGTTATATGTTAAAGTTATTTAAACACAAAATTGTAAATTTGTATGTTTGAGCTCAATTTTGAAAGCAATAAAGCTGTTAAAAATACAGACCACTAATATTTGTATATATAATAGAGGAAGATGAAAAGAAAAAGCTGTGTGTTATCACTTAACAGTAAATTGCTAGTGAGGACATGGAAAACTGCTGTGAGGAGCTCTGAGACTGTGGCCAGGCTCAGTGGCAGAGGGTCCGATGATTTAATTACAGGTATGCAGAGGGATGAATATGTGCTTTGGTTTATTTATTTTATTTTTTGCTGAACTTTGGAAATAGGTTACTACAATGTTCCAAGGCACAAATGGGATCTTTGGTTTTTAATTCATTGCTTCCTGCAGTTCTTCCATTACTCTGTAAGTCATGTAGCGTTATGCCATTTACGATGGAGAAATAACTAGGATTTCATTGTGATAGTTCCAAAAGAACTTTCTTCTTTATTTACTTTTAATTAAAAAAAACCCTTAGATTTATTTATTTTATTTAATATGTAGGAGTATCTTGCCAGCAAGCAGGTATGTGCACCATGTGGGTACCTGCCCACGGAGGCCAGAGGAGGGCATCAGATCACCTGGACTTACTAATAGTTGTGAGCCATCATCCAGGTACTGGGAATTGCATCCAGGTCTTCTACAAGAGTAGCAAGTGCTCGAAACTGCTGAGCCATGTTCCTAGCCCCTACCTTCTTTGGGGGGTGTTTTCTTTGTTTGTTGAGACAGTGTCTCGCTTCGTAGCCCTGATTGGCCTGGAACTCATAGAGTTCTGCTTCTAAGTGCTTGGATTAAATGTGTACCATTATACTTGGCTCCTTTTTATTTTTATTGAGATATAACTCAAATATCATAAGTCACTCTTTGAAAGTCTCAGGTTTGGTGGCCATTGGTGTGTTCTCTGAGTGATACCACTGTCACCACTACCTAATGATAATAGATTATTTCAAATATCTCCAAGCTGCTCTGTCTGTCTCCAAGCCATCACAGCAGCCACACCATCTGTCTCTGGTCTCTCCAAACTGCCACTCACCACACGCCACCACCTTCTCTTTCTGGGCTCTCATATCTATATCTTCAGAGCCCTAGACTACACCTCTCTCTGTGCTTCACGAGGCAGGCCTTTACCAGCTGTCAAAGACCATGCCCCGCATGAGACAATTTTCAGCTGTGGACAAACTAAAGTCCCACAATTGGGATTAAAACAAAAACACATTTACATAACAACTGAGTTTTTGAAGAACCCAAAACTTCCATTACAGATTCTCTGAGTCTTTAGCCAAAATGAAGAAAGTGACATACACAAAATGAAGGCTGTGTCAGGTTTTCATCCTGCTTTCAGTTTCCTTCTGGGCCCAAGAGGGGGTCAGTGCTTCTCAGCAAAAGCAGCTGCTGTACAGCCAATTGATTATGAATAATGCTGTTGTGATCTCCATGTACAAGTTTTTACATAGGCATATGATTTTATTTTTCTTGGGTATATGAGAACTGGAATTACAGGTCATATGGTAACACTGTGCTTAACACTTTTGAGAACTGTGAAGGTGGTTTCCAAAATGGCTAAAACATTTTTTTACACCCACCATTAGCCATCCTTCTTAATGACATATCAGTGTAAATCTGATTCTGACTTCTGACTCAAAGTTGAGCAGCTTCTCAGGTGCATCTTGACCACTTGCATGTCTTCCATGTTATTTTTAACCATATGTATGTGAGGGTGCCTGATGATGTCTTTATGCACAGAATCCAGAAGAAGTTGTCAGAGTCACTCAAAGCGGGCTTTGGGAATTGAACTTGGGTCCTCTGCAAGAGCAGTACATGCTATTAGTCATTGAGTCTCTCTCCATCCTCTTGCTCTCCCCTTGCATTTCCACCACAAATTTACATTAAAAAATAAGATTCATGATGTTCTAAATGGGAGTAACTTTTCAGGCTCATCAGTTTCTTTGGCTAGTTCTGGTAAGAAAACACTTATGCTAACAAATGCACAGGTTTCTGGAGATGCGTGGCGTAGGCCTGTGACTGTTGCATTCTGGTGCAAGGCCAATAGTATTCATTTAACTACTTTAGCTGAAAATAGCAAATATTAATTTTTTGACAACAATCCAGTCTTATACATATTGCTAATAGTTTACACTGCTTGCATTTTATTTGAGTAAGCCTCACGTAGAGCAAATAAGGGAACATGCTAACCTCTGGCAGTTATGTCTTCAATTGGGCATTACTCATATCACTAAATATGCTTGGTAATAAAAAAATATATAAATATATATTTATATGTAATTGATAACTTTGTATGGCTTAAAAGTTTAATATGGAAAGGTACCTAAAGTGGTTTCATGCCAGATAAACATGGTTAAATGAAGTATGACAATAGTCTAGTGAATCTGCAGAATTAATACAGTGATAGTTGCCATCTGTAATGCAGACATAGGGGCACTCATAGGGTCCTGATATAAGGAGAAGCAAGATTTTGAACTGGAAATAAAGGTGCTTAGCACATTTTGACCTTTGAACTCCTGGCATAAAAATGAAGCAAAAAGAGCAAATTAGAAATGGTGCAAGTCAGTCTCAGGAAAGACCCCTGTGCTCAGATTTTTTGGTTCTGTTGCTCTCCTTGTGGAGTTCCTGTCCTCTCCAGATCTTACTGTTTCCTACTTCTCTCATAAGATTCCCTGCACTCTGCCCAAAGGTTACCCATAAGTTTCAGCATTTGCATTGATAGTCTGCAGGGCAGAGCTTTTCAGAGGTCCTCTGTGTCAGGCTCCTGACTTGTTCCCTCTTTTCTCCTTCTTCTGATATCCATCCTCTTTGCCTTTCTGGATAGGGATTGAGCATTTTACTAAGAGTCCTCTCTCTTGATTAGTTTCTTTAGGTGTACAGATTGATACTCCAACCAAGGACCATGCATGGAGATAACCTAAGACCCCTGCACACATGTAGCCCATGGCAGTTCAATACCCAAGTGGGTTCCATTGTAATAGGAACAGGGACTGTCTCTGACATGAACTGATTGGCCTGATCTTTAATTACTTCCCCCTGAGGGGGAAGCAGCATTACCAGGCCACAGAAGAAGACAATGCAGCCACTCCTGATGAGACCTAATTGACTAGGATCAGAAGGAAGAAAAAGAAGACCTCCCCTATCAGTGGACTTGGGGAGGGGCATGCATGCAGAGGGTGGAGGAAGGGAGGGATTGGGATGGGAGGAGGGAGGGAACTACAGGGGGGATACAAAGGGAATTAAGTGTAATTAATAAAGAAAAAAAATGTAAGAAAAAAAAAAAAGAAATGGTGCAAGTCTTAAACCTCTCAAAACCATCTCCACTGACATATTTGCTTCAGCAAGGACATACTTTCTAATCCTTCCCAAACAGTACCCAAACTCAGCACCAAGCATTCAACCATTTGAGCCTATGGGAGACCATTCATTCAAAACACCACACTAAGTAAAGTTAGACTTTCCATTCATAATACTGTCCCTGACAAAAGCTGTTAATTTGGTGTCTTTTAAAATATTATTATTATTATTATTATTTATAATTTATTTACTTTGCATCCCAGATATAGCCCTCTTTCCTCATTTCCTCCTGGTGCACCCCATATGTCCCTCCCATAGTCCACTGATAGGGGAGGTCCTCTTCCCCTGCTATCTGACCCTAGCCCATCAGGTCTCATCAGGACTGTCTGGATCCCTCTTCTCTGTGGCCTACTAAGGCCACCTTGCCAGGGGGAAGTTATCAAAGAGCAGAAACTGAATTTATACCAGAGACTGCCCATGCTTCCCTCACTAGGGGACAACCATGGAAACTGAGCTGCCCACGGGCTACATCTGAGCAGGGTGTCTAGGTCCTCTCCATGGATGGTCCTTGGTTGATTCAGCAGTCTCTGCAGGCCCCACCGGGCCCAGATTTTTTAGGTCTCCTTGTAGAGCTTCTGTCTCTTCCAGGTCTTTCTATCTCCCACTTCTTCTGTAAGATTCCCTGCACCTTGCCCAGAGTTTGGCTATGAGTCTCAACATCTGCTTTGAGACCCTGCTGGGTAGAGTCTTTCAGAGGCCCTCTGTGGTAGGCTCCTGTCCTGTTTCCTATTTTCTCCGACTTCTGATGTCCATCCTGTTTGTCCTTCTGAATGAGGATTAAGCATCTTCCCTAGAGTCCTCGTTGTTTAGTCTCTCCAGGACTAAAGAATGTATGTTTATTCTATATTATACGGCTAATATCCACTTATAAGTGAGAATATACCATGAGTGTCTTTCTGCTTCTGGGTTACCTCACTCAGGATGATCTTTTCTAGTTCCATCCATTTGCCTGCAAATTTCATGATTTCCTTGTTTTTAATTGCTGAGTAGTATTCCACTGTGTAAATGTACCACAATTTCTGTATCCATTCCTCAGTTGAAGGACATCTACGTTGTGTCCATATTTTGGCTTTTATAAACATAGCTACTATGAACATAGTTGAGCAAATATCCTTGTTGTATAGTTGAACATCTTTAGGGTTTATGCCCAGGAGTGGTATAGTTGGATCTTGAGGTATCTTCACTCCAGATATCAAGCTGTGCTATAGAGCAACAGTAATAAAAATGGCATGGTCGAATTAAAACAGACTGGTATATCAGTGGATTCGAATTGCAGACCTAGAAATAGACACATCTACGAACACTTGATTTTTGGCAAAGGAGCAAAATGCCAAAATGCAAGAAAGACAGCATCTTCAACAAATGGTGCCAGTCTAACTGGATGTTTACATGTGGAAAAATGCAAATAGATCCGTATCTATCACCTTGCACAAAATTAAAGTTCAAATGGATCAAAGACCTCAACATAAAACCAGACACACTAAATCGGTTAGAAGAAGAAGTGGGGAAGAGCTTTCAACTCATTGGCTCAGGAGACAACTTCCTGAACGGAACACCAACAGCACAGGCTCTAAGAGCAACAATCAATAAATGGGACCTCATGAAACTGAAAAGCTTCTGTAAAGCAAAGGACACCGTCATCAAAACAAAACGACTGCCTACAGACTGGGAAAAGGATCTTCACCAACCCTGTATCTGATAGAGAGCTAATATCCAGAACATAAAAAGAACTCAAGAAGTTAAACGGCAACAAAGCAAGTAATCCAATTAAAAAATGGGGTAAGAGCCAAACAGAGAACTCTCTGTAGGGGAATATTGAATGGCAGAAAAACACGTAGAGAAATGCTCAACGTCCTTAGTTATCAGGGAAATGCAAATCAAAACGATCCTGAGATTTTATCTTACACCCATCAGAATGGGTAATATAAAAAACTCAAGTGACAACACATGCTGGAGAGGATGTGGAGAAAGGGGAACCCTTCTCCACTGCTGGTGGGAATGTAAACTTGAACAACCACTTTGGAAATCAATATGGCGCTTTCGTAGAAAATTTGGTGGTGTTTTAAAAGTTGCAGTTGCAGTTTAGCAACACGCACACATGAGCCCACTTACCCACTTTTAATTTTAATTTTTTAATTTTTTAAGACAAGGTCTCCTATGTCTCAGGCTGGCCTTCAGTTATGTAGTTGAGGGTGACCTTGAACTTCTGATCAGCCTGCTTCTATTTTCCCAGTGCTATGATAACAAGCATGCACCACCACATCTGGATTATGTGGTACCAGGGATCAACCCCAGGGCGCTTCGTATTCTGTTAAGGAAACATTTTACTATCTGGTTATCATCCCTAGCTCTTCTTTTTGCTTTTTCTTTTCTTGTTTTTCAACAATACATTGGATTGGTTGTTAAAAACAAAACCCAGAAACCCTCTGTGAAACTTTTTCAAGAAAGAAGTTTAGAAAGACTTGAAGGGGACAGGAACTCCACAAGGAGAAAAACAGAGCCAAAAACCCTGGACCCACTGGCCTCTGCTGAGACCGATAATGCAACCAAGGACCATCAATGGAGAAGACCAAGACCCCCTGTTCAAAGGAAGCCAATTGGCAGCTCAGTCTCCAAGTGGGTACCTTAGCAAGGGGAACAGGGACTCTCTCTGACATGAAATTAGTGGCTGGCTCTTTGATCACCTCCCCCCTGGCAGGTGCAGCCTTGCCAGGCCACAAAGGATGATGATACAAGCCATCCCTGATGTGACCTGATAGGTTAGGGTCAGATAGAAGGGGAGAAGGTGCTCCCTTATCAGTAGACCAGGGAAAGGGCATAGGGGGAGAAGAGGGAGGGAGAATGGGACTGGGAGGTGATGAGGGAGGGGGCTACATCTGGGATACAAAGTTAATAAATTGTAATAAATAAAAAATAAATAAACCCAACTCTAAAAAATAAAAATAAAAAATAAAGAAGAAGGCTTTAGAAATTGATTATTTACTTCTGGTCTTGTCCAAAGTGAGCTATAGTTGCTCAAACAGCCACAGCTCAGGACTGTTTTGAGTGTGGTGCTTACTGCTGCTGGCTAGGTGTAGCAGGCTGAGCCTGGCCTGGGCACTGGGAATATGCATGTGCCATGGACCCTTGTCTCGAACATGAGGATGTGATTTCTTTTCTCTCATTATTATTAGTGGTTTTTGTGTTTTAGAATGGGAAGAGGAACATTAGCTGCTGTTAACTAATGCCCACCCTTATGAAATGTTAATGAATACTTACATTAATAGATATGTACATTTTAAAAACTTGTCTTGACTCACTTCGATTCTCATTAAAATACTTAGCATTTTTCTTTCCTGCTTGTTAGTGTCATTTTTCTACTTTTTTTTCTCTTCCTACCTCTGATTTACTCATTGCTGTGAAATTGCTTCTTTAACTATATCTCATTGTACTTTCTTCTTCCTACTAGATTACTTTTATTTAAAAAAATGTATCTCTACATATTACTGTTTTCTTCCTGCATCTCTCAATCGTGTGTGTGTGCATCCTCTACACTCTCCATATCCCATTTTGGTGTGTTACATAGTGTTTTGTAGCTGATGAATTTGAATGATATGAGGCAGTGTGTACAGTTGGCACAGGCCCTGTGTTTTCCCAGTGGCTTAAACTCATGTCATTTACATATTCTTTCTTTTTTCTTTGACTTTTGTAAGAATCTCAGGCTCTCTCCTTTTGATGTGCTGTCCATCCATTTCTGCTCATCACTCCTTCTGTCTCTGCATCTTCTATACCTGGGGTGTACCACTATTCTCTGTGCCTGTGATTCGTTTTGTATCCACGGCAACACTCTGCTTCTTTTCTCAGCCAGGTTCTCCTTGGATTTCCTTCATTTGGAGCTTATGTCTTTCTCATATGTGTGAGGGTCTCTCCATACTGAGAAGGTGGTGATGCTACTCAGAAATCAAAGATGACCCAGATAAATAGGGAATGACTTTTGTGTTATGTGTCAGAGCACTAACTATGGGCAGGATGGCTCTACTCTGCAAACTGGCCTATATGCAGATATACGTAGCTAATCCCAACCAAATTCAAACGTGTGTTTATGACTGATAAGCTAACTGTAAGATTCATATAGTAATACAAAGGACCTACATTAGTCAACCATTTTGAAAAGGAGGAGAAAGCTGTAGGACTCATGCTACCTGCTCTCATCAAGCTTTGCCTATAGCTGGTGCTGGCTATCTACATGTAAATACTGAACTTTGAATACCTTATACCATATTAACAACAACAACAAAATCAAAAAACCAAAGCTCTAATTGATATAGAACTAAATATATTACCTAAAACTATAAAATTTATAGGAAAAAAGTATACCACAAAGTCTTTGTTTTTTCCTGTGTGGTTAGATAACGATTTCTTTCAGCACCACAAGGGCATAGTTTATTAGGAAGATACTGACGTATTTGGCCTTGTCAGTTAAGGACCTGATCCTTGGAAGTCCTGTGAAATATACAAATGCAGAAGGAAGAAGCTAGCTCTGTCTCTAACCTGTACAAGTCAACTGCAAATGTATCTTAAACACCTTATGTAAGACCCAAGACTCAAACCACTAGAGAAAAAGTAGGGGAAATATTTTGAGGTAGAAGGACTTTTCTGAACAGGACTCTAGTCACTCAAGAAATAGTGCTAGCTACTGACAAATGGGATCTCATGAAATTCAAAAAGGTTCTGTCCAGCAAAGAGAAAACCTAATTGAGCAAAGAGAGCCTACCCAGTGGGAGGAAAACAATCTTTGTTTACTTATGTAACACGTTTACACAAGTGGAGAAGAAAACAAATAACAAACGCTAATGAAGACGTGCACAGAAGAGAACCCTCCCGCACTTTGGCCAGCATGTGTGTATGTAATATGGCTAACCATTGTGTAAGCCACTGGAATTTTCTCCAAAAGCTGCAACAAATCTCCCATATGACCCCAGCTACACCATTTGTAGATACTTATGCAGAGGATGCTAATCAGCATCTCAGAGACTTTTGCATATCAAATCTTTATTGTATCCTTCACTGCAGGTAAGCTGTGAAAACAACCTAGGTGTTGGACAATAGGGAATAGGCTAAAAAAATGTGTTTTGCACAATGGAAAAATTTCAGCCATCAGAAGAAAGCTGTGTTTGTAGGATGCAGGTGCAGCTGGAGATAATCATTAAGCGAATGAAGCAGTCTCAGACTGTGGTTCCCAGGTTCTATATACATATGTGCAGTCATTTATGGATATATGACATGAAAGGAGAAGCAAAACTGTCAAAGGGAACAAAGAGGACTGAGGAGGGTAAAAGTGTACAGCAGGAATAGGTATATAAATATAAAATGTACAGTATATACTCGATGGAAATGCCCTTGTGTATCACATTTCATGTACAATGGACATGCAGTCTTTGCCATTTCATTAGTCTATTCAAGACTTTTATCAGATAAAATAGAATCACGTGTTCAAGGACCACTGGAAGCCATTTTCTCCAGCTGTGCTTACTTTTGGAGACACTCAACTCCATACTCATGGATGCCAATGTTAGAAGCCAGACTTTTCAAAGGATTTAAAATCTCAGAATCAGAGAAAGGAGAAAAGTTTATGAATGGTTCATTTGTGAGACCTGATTCCTTACAGCTTAAGATGAACTTTCACAATATCTTCACTCACAGTGGGGATTTTAAAATGCTTACTTTATGTCACCTGAACTTCTGTTCTTTAAGCATTACCTTGAGGTACCTCTGAGGGGCTAAGGACATAGCTCCTTAGAATTCTTGCTTAACATATATGAAACCCTAAATTTTATTCCCTCCCTCCCACCCACAGAAAAAAGACCTGCCTTGAGTTAGGCTGCTTATAATTTTTTCAATTGTTCAAATTATATTGTCCTATTTCACTTAGAATTTACTTATTTATTTTGTGCATGTGTGTCTGCATACCATATGTATGCAGTGCCCTTAGAGGCCAGAGGAGAGGGCTGTATCTCCTGGTTCTAGAGTTATGGGTGGTTCTGAGCCACAATGGAGGTGCTGGGAATTGAACCTGGGTCCTTGGGGAAAAGCAGCCAGTGCTTTTAACCATTGATCCATCTCTCCAATCCTCACCCCCATACACACACACTTTTTTAAATGTTTCATAATAGAGCTGTAATTAGAAATGAGAAATGTAGTTTTGGAAATTTACCACAGAACACAGGGGAGATTGGCATCAAGAGTAAGGTTAGAATTAAGTTCTGTGGCATAAGGACCTTGGAGTTTTGAGAGATATCTACTGGGCAGTGGGAAGTGGGGAATGCTGTCCACAAGGATTGAATATTAAAGGCCAGTTGTTCTATTAAAATGACTAGGATAGTACTTTGGGGAGCAACACTTTAGGGGAAGTGAAGGCTTTTTCATCAAGTCCTTGATGAATGATTCCTATTCACTTGCTCAGACCTCTGGTTACTTTAGTGCTCTCCACCCCGGCTCTGTCTAACTTTGGGAGACTAGATGTACGAATGGAGATAGGTGAGATCTGGGAAAGATAAAAGCAAATAAAAATAGACTCAACTGTAATTAATGTTGTAGTAAAGCTTGGTAAAGTAAGCTTTGTGGACTTGCCTGCCAATTGAACTATAACTTATGACATTTGTTTTATGAGTAGATGCTCATAAAATGCTAATAAATGAGTAACATGCAGTTAAACTAGGATATAATTTGTCTTAGAGGACAGAGATTCAGAACAAGGATAAGAATTAAGGGAGTAGTCTGAGATGTGGAAGAGATTTTGTTGTTTAGTTGGTCTCACTTGTGTTTGATTCTCTCTAGTATTTAAAAATGGCTGCCTCGAGTTATGGTCTTCCTAGGATTAGGAAATTCTGGTAACCATTCATGCTTCACCTTCTCATCTATTTACAGACCTTAGCACTACTCTCTGAGGTTGTATAGGGAAAGTCTAGGGACATTATGTAGGTCAAGACTTGACCATTTGATAATGACTTTGAGGCCTTTATTTTTCAAGAGAGCTTTTCTGTCTTACTTTATACTTCCTGTATACAACTGTATCTCACTGGGCTGATTGCTTTCCTGTATCACTGTTTTTTGGGTGCCTGGGTGCATAATCTCTAATTCATACCTCTTTTAAATTATGTTATTTAAAACCTTATGTAATAGTTTAGATCAAATCTGATAGTTCAGATTAGAATGATTATTTAATCAGTGTAGTTAAGATTGCCTAAATTTGTAATTCATGTTTTTTCCCTAATGGATCTGCTCCCTGTTTTGTTTGCATTAATCAACTCTTTGATCATATAAATACCTGTAGGTAAATCAATCAGTCAATTAGCCTATCTGCCTGCTCTCATTATTGGCTACTAAGTCAAGTAGTTAGTTCTTACTGTCTTCATTTTAAATTAAGAATAAAAGACAGTGGCTATCCTCAATGAGTCTTTGGCTTTTGGGCAGAAAGATTAGGGCACTTGTCACTTATTAGTAAAGTATCCTTGGACTAATGACTATTTAAAAATCTTAATCCCTCATTACTGATATTGTGAGGGAACAATGAAATAATCATTGGGAAAGACTTCACACTATGCTTTATTCATAGTAATGCTATACCAACCTTTAAACTTTAGACTGCTATCTCCTTGTTTATAACCACTTTTTTTATTCTTTCTCTCTGTATATTTGGCTTTCTAAAATTATAAATGAAGTTATAATTTTTTTCTGTGTTTGTCTTATTTCACTTGCTATAATGCCCTCTACATTTTTTCATCTATGGCATATATATATATAATATATATATATTATATATATATATATAATATAAAATCCATTTGTCTGTTGAAGGATACTTACATTGTTTCCGTATCTTGTCTACTGTAAATAATGCTGCACTGAGCATTGAAAATGCAGGTATCTTTCTGAGGCAATTTCATTTCCTCTGGGCATATACACAGGGGAAGAGGGATTACTGAATCAGGTGGTATAGTGTA
>NW_026585644.1:32306875-32312188 GCF_907164565.1 Psammomys obesus
CATATACACAGGGGAAGAGGGATTACTGAATCAGGTGGTATAGTGTAACCCACTTTTTTTCCAGTGGATATTGTCTGTGATATCCTCACTCATGGATACTTAAAGCCTTCAGAGACCGTTTTCTTTCCCTGTACATGAAGATCTAATGATAAAATAGTTGTGAATATACACATACAGTAAGAGAGTAAGAATTGAAACCAATAATAAAATAGAGAAGTATATTAGAAATACAAATGTAGCTTGTTTCTTTTGAAAGAGTCAAGACAAATGCCTGTATTTCTGTATTGTAGCTTCTGTATGTACCCGAAAGTATGGTAAGTAAAATGAACAGGGAAAGTGCCACAGTTCTGCCCTGGATTTCCTCCGTAGGCATCCCTGCAGTATTTTCCTTAATGGTTGCACACAGTTCTACCTAGCAGTGTACAAGCCCTCATTTCTTCACACCCTCAATAGCACTTTTCTCTTGGGTTTCAATAATTCTTACCTCTTGTTTTGGGATGCTATCTTGAGGAGCGCATAGTGAGGAGATCTTGGTGGTTTTCATTTCCTTTTTCTGATGAGTAGTGATCTTCGGTATCATTTCATGAGAATATCTATTGGAGTCCTTTGCTCATTCTAAAAACTGAATTACGTTTTCTTGCATTTGAATTATGAGTTTTTAAAATCCTATTTTTATGCTTTGAAAGTTCCATACATTTATGCAGTTGATTATGTATCTATGCACCACACCTTTCTCCAATTCCTCTTCTTTCTCCTTACCCAGTCTCCAAGCTTCATGTCCTTTGTTTTGTTAATAAAAATCCCATGAGTCCAATTAGTGCTGTCCAAATGCACATGAGCACGTGGCCATCTCCATGAGGAACCTATCTGCAGCCACTCATAGCAGCTGTAGTTACCTATAGAAGACCTGCACAAACTACCAGGATTTTTTTTTTTTTCTTAATGGCAACATCTTACCAGATACATGTTTTGCAGATATTTTCCAGTGCACAGGCTATCTTTTAATTTTGTTGACTGCTTTTTGCTTTTGTAGCCTGAGTTTTGGTGTGATAATCAAAACATCATTTCCGAAGCCAAAGATGTTCTCTCTCTGTTTTGTTTGTTTGTTTGTTTTTGCTTTTGTTTTTATACTTTGAGACAGGGTTTTTCTGTGTAGCCCTGGCTGTCCTGGAACTCGTTCTGTAAACCAGGATGTCCTCGAATTCACACAGATCTGCCGGCTTCGGCTTCCTGAGTGCTGGGCTTAAATTTAGGTATATGCCACCACCTCCCGGCATATTTCCATTTTTTAATTTAAGACTTTAATGATTTCAGGTTTAGTGTTGCTTTAGTCTTTTCATCCATTTTGAGCTGATTTCTGTGTATAATGTGAAATTTGAATTAAATTTCTTTATTTTACAGGCAGATAGTCTAAATTCTATTTATTCATTCATTCATTCATTCAATTATTAATGGAGTAGGACCTTACTATGTACTCTCTGCTGTCCTCTAACTCTTAGCTCTTGTCTCTCCTTACAAGTCCTGCGATTATAGGCCTGTACCATCATTCTCAGTTAAAAATGTTGCTACAAATAAACATTAACTAGATATAATGGCATAAATAAAAATGTTCACACCAATCACTTATGTACTGTTCTTAATTTTGATCTGGTTTGTTTTTAACCCAGTGACCTATCCATTGATTATTTGTCATTTAAATTTTCTTTGTAATATTATCTGACTTAGTTTTGTGTTGTTCACAGGTACAGTGAACAGCTTTTAAATTATTGCAGCAAGTCTTGAAAACCACATACCAGTGTAGCCTGCTCTGCTACCTGGTTGGTTCTGAGTGGCCACTTTGACTTCTCAAGTTTTCTAATCTTCAAGATCTAATCTCTTTGATATTTTTTGATTATTCCCTGAAAATTTATAGATATTATTCTTATGAAAAAGATCAGCCATATTTAGCATAATGAACTTGAACTCAGATTTTTTTTTCTAGTGGCAAATTATGGAACATGTTTTAGTTGTAGTGTATTTCAGATTTTAAAAACGTTTTAAATTCCTCATAGAAATTATTTTTAGTTCTCTGTGCAACACATCATGAATTATACTTTCTTAGAAAACAATCTTATTCTGTGAGATCCACAGTTATAAACTGTATCAGGTACATCCCTGTATGTCCAGTTCTGGTGCTAGCCATCGCTCCCACTCGTGCCAGCTTCTTTTAAGTCTTTCGTTAACATGCAGAATATCTGAATGACTGTTGGGCAGTTGACTCACTTTAAAAAAAGTTCCATCAGTTTGCTTCCCATTAAGACCTAGAGGTGGATCACTGGTAAATAATTGCATTCTTTATTTATTTAGAGATGTATTAATGAGATGCCTCTGTTGTAACCAATATTGCAAACTTTTTAGCTCACTCAAAGGTATCTTTTTTGGAAAATGAAGGAGAAGCTCATGGGGCTAAAAACCTGTTTCTTATATTTCACCCTTTCATAGTGCTTGGGTGTGTGTTTCAGATTTGTGGCTTTACCCATCTTGCCTTGTAGGTTGTTTAGGCTATTTGTTCCTTCAGAGAGTGCCATTATTTCAAATCCAGTTTTTGGTTTTTTTCTTCATTCTGTGCTGCTAGGAATTGAATCCATGGCCTCAAGCTTGCTCGGTGACTTTGAGCTACACTGTACCCCATTTGTTTTGTCCTCACACAGCTCCTCCCACTTCATCTAGGTACAAATTAAACATAGTGCACTATGTAGTGACATTCCAGCCACTGTCACAGGCTCACCACTTCACTCGCTTTATTTTGTTCAGTACTTCCTTGAAGATGGCAAAGTCCAGGGTCCATGTGTATTTGGACTTGGGTGTGTAGTAGCTTTAAAAACTCTCCAGAGCTTCTAGGAAGGGGAAGGACTGAGAGAGATGTATGTTTTCAGTGGGAAGAGTGAAGAGGAAAAAGTGTTCAGGATGATTTAAAATAGACTGGAAGCTTTCAGGTTCAAGGTGGATTGCCTTTTGGGTAAGGGCTTTATTAGAGAGATATTAATGTCATAGAGAGACAGCAGGCTGTGGTCTTTGAGGAGAGTTCAGGGTTCTGTGGACTTTTCAGCTTTGTTATTTCTTCCTGTCTGTGAACATGAGGTGTTTATCGGGAATGGACACATGCCCTCTCAAGATCTTTCATCAGGGCTTCATACTTGTCTTAGTAGAGGTCATTTACCTTAACCTTCCTTGGTGAAGGCTTTTCTTTTTTTGTAGTATTTTATGTTTCTATGGCTATTGTGACTAGTATTGCTTTCTTTATTGTTAATTTTTTGTTTATTGGTGTGTGCATGTCTACATAGGGACGCTTGCTTGGGCCAGTGTTTGTGGAGGCCAGAGGTCAACGCTGAGTATTTTCTCCATTGCTCTCCACCTTTCTGAGACAGGATGTCTCACTGAACCTGGAGCTTGGTTTCAGCTGGATTGGCTGGAGATGGCCCAGGGATCTGGCTGTCTCTGTGCTCCTTCTCCACACCATCCCACTGTTGGGGTGACAGGCATCACCACACCTGGCTTTTTCACAGTTGCTGTGGATCCAAATTCATATTCTCATCTGTGCAATAGCACTCTGCCTGTTGAGTCCCCAGCCTGCAGGATCACTTTCTTGACTTCTCAGCAATTTTGTTGTTGCTGTAGGTTGATTTTGTCTTTTAGAACTTTACTGTATTTATTAGATTTTGGTGGCACTCAGAATTTTTAAAATATAAAACTATATTAGCTAAAAATGGCTAATATGATTTCCTTTTTCCCCATTGATGCCATTTATTTCTCATCTCCTGTCTCCAGTCCTGCACTGAACAGGGACGGTGGGAGTGGGCAGCGCCCTCTTCTTGTTAGAGTCCAAATGGGAAAAGTCTTCCCGTGTTCATTCAGTTTGGTGTTGCCTGTGGCTCACCATATGTAGTCTTCATTGTGTTGCTCCTTCCTCCCTCACCCTTTTCTTTTTCTTTTTTTGCTATGCTTAGATAGTGAATCTTCTTGTTGCTTCTCTTACATGTGTTGAGATGGCTGTGTTGGTATGGATGGAGTGTATTTACTGATTTGCACATGTTAAATCATCTCAATTGATTTTGATGCATAATCTTTTTTTTTTTTTTTTAATGCGCTGTTGATTTAGTTATGTTCATCAAGTACATTAACCTATAGTTTTCCTTTGTTGTGCCCTTGCCTGGTTTAGGTATGAAGAGAATGCTGGTCTTATAGGGTAGTTTTGAAGAGTTCCTCCTGCTTAATTTTTGTGGCATAGCTTGAGATAAAGTTTAAAAATTTGTTAAGAATATAACTGAAGCTGTCTCTATGCTTTTCTTTGCAGATAGTTAAAAATACTACTGATTTCGTCTCATTACTCACTGTTTGTTTGCTCAAGCTTTCTGTGTCCACATCATTCAGGGTTGGTAAGTTACGTGTTTAAAAATGCCTCAGCTTTTCTGTTTGGTGGCACATTACTTGCTTATAGTATTTTTAATAGTCCTTTGCATCTCTGTGGTAGAGGTCAGAATGCTCCCTTTTCATTTCTGATTTTCTTATTTGCCTCCTTTTTTTCTTGGTAAGTGTAGCTAAAGATTCATCAATTTAATCTTTTCAAAAATCTTAACAAAATTTCCAGCTCTTCATTTTGTTTTATATTCTGTATTATTTTAAATCATATTTGTTTCTGTTCTGATCTCTGTTATTCCTTCTACTAATTCTAGTTTTGGTTTGAACATACTTTCTAGTTTTTCAGCTGTATCATCAGGTCATTTATGTGAGATATTTTTTTTCTTTTATGTAGGCATTTCCTGTTATAAACTTCCATTTAAAAAAGATTTAAAAATTTCAATTATGTAGATGCATATATTCTTTGTGTAGACATATACACATATGTACATGTGCCTATGAAGGCCGGAGGCGTAAGATGCTCTGGAGCTGAGGTTACAGGTAGTTCTGAGCTGCCTTACATGGGTGCTGGGGATTGAACTTGGGTTGCCAGCATAAGCAGTGCATGCTCTTAACCATTGAACCATATCTCCAAGGCCATAACTTCCAATTTAATACAGCTTTTGCTGTATCTTGTTGGTTTTGGTTTCTGTTTTCATTTTCAAGAGCATTTTCATTTCCTTTTTGGTTTCTTTATTGACTCAATGGTTAGTAGAGTACGTTGTCTAATTCCCAAGTTTTTATGTGTTTGTCAAGTTCCCTTTGTTGATTTTTAGTTCTAGTCCATTGTGGTCCAAAACAATGTATTATTGTTTCTGAGTTTCTTATCTATCTATCTATCTATCTATCTATCTATCTATCTATCTATCTATCTAT
>NW_026585644.1:32312198-32347802 GCF_907164565.1 Psammomys obesus
TATCTATCTATCTATCTATCTATCTATCTATCTATCTATCTATCTATTTTTGTTGTTTTTTTTTTTGTCTACTGTGACTTGTTCCGTGGCATAACACAACTTCTCTCTTCGGGCATGTTCCAGGTGCTGGTGAGAAAAGTGTATATTCTGCAACCTTTGGGTGAACTGTTTTATTAATGTCTGTTACATTTATTTGTTCTGTAGTACAGTTTAACTTCAGAGTTTCATTGTTGAGTCTTTTGTTGTTGGGGGAGATGTTGAGTCAGTTCTGTGTAGTGATGAAAATGGAGTGTCATTGCTCTATCATAGTCTGTCCCTTTATGTCTCATATGTTTGCTGTACATTATTGGATGAGTTCAAGCATTGGATGAATATGTATTCATAATTATTACTTTATGTTGTTGAATTGGCCTCTTTCTCATTGGAGGGTATCTTCTACTATATGTTTTATCTGACAGAAGTATAACTATTTTTTTATATTTGCTTTCTGTTTTCATGGACTAGTCCCCCACCCATTTGCTTTAAATCTCTTAGGTTTCTCAGCTGGTAAAATCTTTTAAGGTAACAATGAGATCATCGCCAGGTCTGGGATCTTTTATGTATTCAGTTAGTCTAAATACTTTAGTAAGTTTAATCTGTCTGGATTCAGAGTTTTTGATACATTAAGGGATTACTGCTGTAACTTAGATTTTTCATGTTTGTTTTATATGTTATTGCTCCTTCTCTTGCTGTCCATTTTTCGTGTTTTGGTAGCCTTTTGTGTTGGTATGATTTCTTTTTCCTTTACCTTTTCTATACCTGCTGTATTGGTGGGTTACATATATTTTTGTGCTTTTATGGTGGTAGTTAAAATCCTTTGGCTTCTGGATTTAGGATTGCCTCATTTATTGTAAGCCAGTGTGGTGGTAATGTCCTTCCATTCTGTGTTGGAGATTTCTGGAGGGTGGCTTTTCTGAGTATAGTTTTCTTTGTTAGTAAGTTTTTTTTTTTTTCTTTCCAGATAATTTTATCTGTTTTTGCCTGGCCTATAAAGTTTCTATTGAGCTGTCTGTCTAATGAATGTTCCTTTATATTTGAAGTGCTACTTATTTTAGACTTTTTTTTTACAGCATTTATAATAATTTGAGTATAAGTCATAACGGGGCTCTTTCCTGATCACATCCAGTTGAAGATCTCTGAGCTCCTTCTATCTGGATGTCTGTATGTTTGTCAAGATTTGGACCATTTGTGCTCTTTTATCATTAAGAAGTTTTTCTGAGCCTTTTTCTTCTCCTTTTGAAGTTTCCATAGTTAAAATATTTGTCTACCTAATTACAGTTTATAAATCTTATAGTCTTTATTTCTTTCTTGAAAAAAAAAAAAAGTAACTTTAGACTGGTCTTCTGAACCTTGCAGAGGACCTGAGTTAAATCCCAGTATCCACAGCTCCCAACCGTCTGTGACCCCAGCCCCAGTGTCATGCAGCTCTTCTAGTGGGGAGTGTCTGTTAGCCATCTTGTATGTAGTATAACCTATCGTGTTTGTGGGGGTGCCTTTTCAATTTTTGAGGGGTCCACAGGAGCCAAGCTTGTCCGGCAGACCTCGACTGGCCTGGAGGTCCCCCAAGTAGAGAATTGCTAATGTCTGAGGAATACAGTGGAGCTGTGTTGCGCTGGTGGACTTAGATGTGACACATAGAAGTTTCCAAAGACTACCTGACTGCCTTTGCAGGTTTCAGCTTGGAATGACTCAGAGAGGGCCACATAGCTGCTTGTAGGCTGTGAGTGGTTGAGCTAGACTACTTTGTTTCTTTGCTGGGTTTTAGGAGCAATGTTTCTAACCTCATAATAAAAAGTGATCTCAAAGCATCCTGATCACAGCACAAGACTAGCTAAAATTAAAACTGTCCTGGCGCAAATTCTATTTCAACTGAAATTTTATCTTTGCTACTTTGTTTCTAAGAGGGGAATGGTGATAATCCATTACTAAAAACAAGTAAGCCAAAATGTATTTTCCTTTTGTGCAATCTAACAATTGCAAGTTTAGGGAGTGTGTATTGCTTATAATGTTAGGAGATGTCTTTTTTTACATTTTGATTTTTAGATGGTCCCCACTATGTAGTTTTAGCTAGCCTGGAACTCACTCCGTAGACCAGGCTGGTCCTAAATTCACAGAGATCCATCTGTCTCTGCCTCACAAGTGCTGAGATTAAAGGTGTGTGTGACTACACCTGGCTGTTTAAGATACCTAATGAAATTGTAGAATTAGCCATAAAACTAGCAGGCCATATCTTTGATGTTATTTGGGTTTTGGCAAAATCAGTAGCCATTGAAAGGATGGCTGGGACAGGTATAGATTCATTCTTGCCGATTTTAAAAGACAGATGGAACACTCAGCCCATTTTTTCTCCTCTTTGCCAAACCTATAGAAATAATAATTAAAAAAAAAAACCACCCATATTTAGTTATGTTGGTACAAGAAGGGGAACTTTTGGTAATTCAGAAACTGGTAAATTTCTAAAAATAGGATGTTCTGTGGGTGTTACTTATGTCCAGATAGGTGGGATATGAGTAGGAGCAGAAAAGTTCCCAGAATAATTAATAGGGTGATTGTTTAGCATTGCAACTTAGCAACCAGGCAGTTCTGAGTACTGTAGATTCTAACAACAGTTAACTGTCCAGCATGGAGCAACCTGGGAACCTGGGAACCAGCAACCTGGTACTTTTGGGAAGTACCAGGGTAACTAGGTATGCTTATGCCTGTAAGGCCAAGTAGTAACCCTGCCTAATGGCATGTTGTGTTCCTCCTCTATTCCTACTGTAACAAGTGTGAGATGGGTGTTACTTCCATAGTAAGGAGTATCAAATTCAGCAGAGTGTAACAGGATCCCCAGTACATAAAACAAGCCTCTCCAAATGTTTCACTAATGCCGATACAATAAAATGGAACTGGTAAGCAGGAGATCTTGGGGTCAAGTAATGAGTTACAACAGAGTTCTAAAGTAACTGTAGCTAGTCGTTTTATAAAGTGATTTTCTTACAGTTTAAAGAGACAAGAAGTTTCATAAAAAGAGCAAGCTTTTGTTTAAAAAGGCAGTTAGGGGCTAGAGAGATGACTCAGTGGTTAAGAACATTGGCTGTTCTTATTCCCAGCACCACTGCTTAAATTATGAAGATTGAATGCGGGATTAGAAAAAAGAATGGAGAATCCTGGAATAATCCTTACTTTCTTGATTTGGTTGTGTGGACAGCTTTCAGTTCTGAAAGAATGCAAGTCATTCCCTTGTAGATTTGAGCAGACAGTAAACTAATAGGAGGGGAAATGACTCAGTAACTCAAAAGAAGGAACAATTTGAGTTATCATAGCAGCTGACTACCTGTTAAGTAGTTACAGCACTGTAACATGTTTTTTAAAAAACACAGAGTTCTTAGGTTTAAAGGGAATGTGTTATGATTAGGAGTATTCTGATACTGGTAAAGACTTTTGGAAAATGACACTAGTCATTCTGACTTAAAATTGTAGTGAAAAGAATATTGAACACTAGGAAAATCATACAAGTGGATATTATTTCAAATGATTTTGTAGAATTATGGGAAGAGTCTGAGATTTTGACAAAAAAAAAAAAAGATAGCATACACAGTAGATAGACCCATGGGGTCTGCTTTGTATAAATTGATGTTTCTTGACAGGAATAATGTATTAGTAATAAGCTAATGCTCAAAGAAAGCAATGAAAACCTTTAAAAGAACCCACCAAGTAAGCAAGATTAGACACATGCTAGTCATATTGCTATTGTGTAAGGGTAAGAGAGAGCTCTACAGTTATTAGTGGGATTTAGGGGGTTGGGGAGGCATTTTCAAGAGATAATTAGATTGGTTGGAATCGAACCTTCTATTTAATGCAAAATGCTGCACCTTTAGATTCAAGGTCTAGTGAGATTCTAGTTGAAAATTTGGGTTGCGTATGGTGGTACATGGTTCTAATCACATTAATCAGGAGGCAAGGGTAGGAGGAAATTGAGATTTTACATTACTAACTTGTAGAGGATATGAAGTAAAAAAAATAGGTGACTGTGCAAAGGTAATCAGGGTGGGTGTCATGCAGAACCTGAAAAGCAGTGCCAGGTATTTTGGGCTTTATCTTAAGAGGAAAGGGAAGCTATGGAAGGACTTTTAATAGTGCAGAAATAATATAGGTATGATCTAGTTTATTTTACAAAAGATCACTTAAGCTAGAGTGCAATTTTTTTAGAAGTATATGAAATTGGAGGCAGTAAGATTAATTAAGGGGTTGTCTTACTAATTGTTTTGTTGTAGTAATAAATATTTTTAGGTCATAATAGACTGGGTATAGTAGGATCATAAGGATGGAGATCATAAATAGGTTTAGGTTTTGGTGGTTGGATGCTAGATGATGCAGAGGCTTTTTTTTTGCAGGTAAGTTGATGATGATGATGATGATGATATTCAACAGGTGAGCCCTGAAGACTAGGGAAGGATGATAAGTTTATTAAAAGTTGCTAAATTGAAACAGTTTGGAAAGTATCTTAGTTACCTTTCTATTGTGATGATAAAACATCGTGACCAAGGCAATGTATAAAAGAAAGCATTTATGGCTTACTGTTTCAAAGGGTTGGAGTTCATGATGGCAGAGTGATGGAACAGTTGAGAGCTCATATCTTGCTTCATATCTATTAGGGAGAGAGAGAGAGATAACTGGGAATCACATGAATCTTCTGAAACTTCAAAGCCCATCCCCAAGTGACACACCTTCTCCACCAAGGCCACACCACCCAATTCTTCCCAAACAGTTCCACTAACTGGGTACCAAGTATTGAAATATGTGAGCCTATATTAGTTAAACTTCCACAGTGTCTAAAGTTAGGAATATGAAAAAATCAACCTGGGAGAGTAAACAGGCAACCTAGGTCATATTGTTAGACAGTACATCTAAAATGAGGATCTGCTTGTAAGGTTTTAAGGTTTTAAAAAAGTAGAAAAGTTTAAAAAAGTGTGGGCATTGGAAACATAAAGAATTGACAACTGGGGAAGACCGGTTTCTCACTCTGAGGCATGAAATATTAGGTGAGGAGAAACTAGAACGACTCGTGCATTAAACCATATACTAAAGACATTAGTATGAGTGCTCGTTTAGTTTAGTAGAGTTAGCAGTTACAGAAATGATTGTGGGTATAAATGAACAGATGCTTGTGCGTGTGCCCTCATTCTTTCCTAGCTCTGTCAGGAGGGCCTGGAGACAGTAGTACCAAGTAGCGCACACACAGCACTAAGACTTTAAGGGTTAATATTGTTCTCTCATTTAAAAAGCTAAGGCTTTTTGGAGAATGGCTGGTTTCAGGGCAGAGAATACTCAAAATCTGAAAGGGCAGTGGGTTGGCAGAAGGATAGAGAAGCCAATCTGAAAAAAGAACCCAGTGACCAAGGCTACTAGAATTTTAGCAGCAACCAAACCAAACCCAGCCCATAATATTAGATTATAATGCAAGAAAAAATTAAATATTCTTGAACTTATATTGATAAAAATTAATAGTTAAATAAATGATACCATTTACCTATCTTACAATGAAGAATCCTGGGGGGCCAAGATGGCGGCGCCGGGAGAACACTGTCTGAGAAGCGGGACAACACTCTCCGTGCAGCGACCAGGAGACTGAACTCTGGACCCTAAAACTACAGCGATTGTGTTTCTCAGGTGAGGGGAGGCTCCTACAGCGTGGGAATCAGTCGGGTCCACTCTCGGGCTGCACAGCCAGAATCCGGAAGAGATCCAAGGTAACTCAGGATTTGGGTCTCTGGGCTGGAGCCTCACACCTGCGTGTCCCTATCGATCACTTTCCCAGGCTGATTGGTGGGCACAAGGGTGCCAGAGACTGAGAGTCCCAGTTGCAAGAAAACCCCATGGGGAAGGAAAGTTGTGAGACTGATCACGGGTCACCCAGTCTTTCCCTGGAAGGTCTCACTGACCACAGGTACCTGCCGCCATCACACCTGAGCTCCCGCTGCACGGAGAGCAGCTACGGGCCCAGCTCAAAATTCCTACTCCCTCTTCAGAGGCGGCAGGAGGCGTCCAGCAGAATCTGCCACAGACCATATTGTCTGTACCCGAACCCGAGATCGGGGCTGAGAAAACCCAATCCTTTCGGGCACTCCCCCAAATGCCGCCATAACCCTGCCGTGGCGGAGCGGAAGGATAAAGAGGCGCACAGCAGCTTCACAGTGCTGGGAACCCAGTGCTGCCGGCTGCTCCTAGCAAACAAACTTCAGCTCGGGATCTGGGACTGTGGTCATTCTACACGTCCTGAGATTCTCCTGGGTCCAGCGCAATAAGGTCTAGCACCAAGTCCTATCACCGGTGCTCTCCCTCTCCCCCCTTCCCCCTGGCAGAGAAACCCCTGCTCAGGATCGGACTAAGAAGTCCCAACCCCTTCTGGCACTCCCCTGAGAGCACCGCCATAAGCTTGCCCTAGCAGAGGGGAAGGTCAGAGGGGAAGGACAGAGAGTCAGCCTGCCACAGGACACAGCACCCCCTCTCCAGCTCATCCAGCAGCCCCTGGCAGAGAAACCCAAGCTCTGGATCTGAGGACACTCAACCCTACTTGGTACTCTCTCGGGATCAGCAAACCTAAGTTCTTCCACCAGGCTGCTTCTGGCAGAGAGATCTGGGCCCGAGATCTGGGATTGAGAACACTCAACGTAACTCTTTCCCATGCTACCCCAGGACCAGTCAACATAACCTCTCCTGGCAGAGGGAAAGGACAGAGAGGCAGCACATAGGAAAGGTGGACACCGAGTCCTGTGGCCACAGTGTCACAGAGCTGACTGTTAGCCTACCCACGCTTTTGCCGCAGCAGGACCAAATCAGAGAGTAGAGAGCAAGGGGAACCCCTGTGCATTCCAACTGGTCCTGCAAGAGAGTGAGTGAGCCTTCTAGGGAGAGTTTGCCCCAGACCCAGGGCCTCTCCACGGAAGCAACCAGCTGAGATCCCTGCCACCCACACCTCTAGTGTGGGCATCATAGGGATTCTTGGGATAGCGACCCCAACGTTGAAGCCTCTGCCTTGTGGGTCCACCAGTGTAATCCAGGCAAACAATACCTGGATCTCAGACAGAACTGCATAATAATGGCCTGCAGGCCACTGCAATAAAGAATCCGGGCATGCACACTGCACCCGCTAAAAGCGCATGCAAATAGTGCCAGCGTCACATTCCTTACTTAGGCAAAACTGAAACCACAAGGCATACTCCCAAACCAGTGAACCTCTCTCATCTTCCTGAAAAAACAGTCCAGAAAACAGAAAGAGAGGATCATAGCCCGAACTACAAACTCGAGGAACAAACAGTGAGGGTTATAAATAACCAGATGGCTAGAGGCAGACATAAGAACACTCCCAACAAAAATCAGGACATAATGACCTCACCAGCAACTCCACAAAACAATGGACACTTCAATTCACTAGATATACAAGAAAACGACCTCAAAACTATGTTTCTCCAGCTATTAGAGGCCCATAAAGATGAAATGAACAAAGCCCTCAGAGATATAGCCAAAGAAATGGAGACAAACCAAGAAGAAACAAATCGAGCTCTCAGAGAAATGACCATGAAAATTGAGGCAAACAAAGAAGAAATGCACAAAGCTCTCAAAGAAATGTCCACACAAATGAAGGCAAATAAAGAAGAAATAAACAAAGCTCTCATAGAATTACAGGCAATTATAGCCAAAGAAGTAGAGGCACAATTAGTGATACATAGAGAGGAAAAAAAATAGAAGCTGTCATTGAAAATCCACATTCAAACAGATGAAGGAAAAGGCAAGACATGAAAACAGAATTAGAATCAATAAAGAAAACACAAATAGAGAAAAACCAGGAGCTGGAGAACATAGAGGAAAGATCGGGAACTACAAAGGTGAGCATCACCAACAGAATACAAGAGATGGAAGAAAGAATCTCAGGAGCCGAAGATACACTTGCGGAAATTGACACATCTCTCAAAGAAAAAATAAAATCAGAAAAGTTCCAAACACAAAACATCCAAGAAATCAAGGACACCATGAAAAGACAAAATCTAAGAATAATAGGAGTAGGAGAAAAAGAAGACATCAGGCTCAAAGGTCCGGAAAATATTTTCAAGAAAATTATAGAAGAAAACTTTCCCAACTTAAAGAAGGAGATGGCCATAAATATGCAAGAGGCCTGCAAAACACCAAGTAGACTAGACCAGAAAATAAATTCTTCACGTCACATCATAGTCAAAACACTGAACCTATAGAACAAAGAAAAAATTCTAAAAGCAGCAAGGGAAAAAGGCCAAGTAACATATGAAGGTAGACCTATCAGAATCACACCAGATTTCTCAACAGAAACTATGAAAGCCAGAAGGGCCTGGACAGAAATCATACAGTCCTTAAGGGACCACAGATTCCAACCCAGACTACTATACCCAGCAAAAATTTCAATCAACATGGATGGAGAACTCAAAATATTCCATGACAAAACCAAATTTAAACAATATCTACATAGTAACCTAGCTCTACAGAAGTTACTAGAAGGGAAACTCCAAACCAAAGAAAACAACTACACCTAAGGAAACAGAGGAAATAGATAACTACACAACAAAAAAATCAAAAGAATACAAGCAATGAAACTCAGTGACACCACCAACCCCACATCAAAACTAAGTAACAATTGTTGGTCACTAGTATCTATGAACATCAACTGACTCAACTCCCCAATAAAAAGACACAGACTAACAGAATGGTTGTGGAAACAGGATCCAACATTCTGTTGCATCCAAGAAACACACCTATGCAACAAAGATAAACACTACCTCAGAGTTAAGGGCTGGAAAAATGTTTTTCAAGCAAATGGTTCCAGAAAACAAGCTGGAGTAGCCATCCTAATATCTAATAAAATAGACTTTCAACCCAAGTTAATAAAAAAAGATAAGGAGGGCCACTATATTCTCATCAAGGGAAAAATCCACCAAGAGGACATCACAATTTTGAATATCTATGCCCCAAATACAAAAGCACCTACATTCGTAAATGAAACAATATTAAAGCTTAAATCACACATTGATCCTAATGCCTTAATAGTGGGAGACTTCAACACTCCACTCTCACCAAGGGACAGATCAACTAGACAGAAAACAAATAGGGAAATAAAAACACTTACAGAGTCCCTAAATCAAATGGACCTAATAGATGTCTACAGATCTTTTCATCCAAACTCAAAAGAGTATACCTTCTTTTCAGCACCGCATGGAACCTTCTCCAAAATAGACCATATAGTTGGTCATAAAGCAAGCCTCAACAGATACAAAAAGATTGAAATAATCCCTTGTATTCTATCTGACCACCATGGACTAAAGCTGGACCTCAACAACAACAGAAATAACAAAAAGCTGATACGCACATGGAAACTGAACAGCTTGTTACTCAATGACAGCTGGGTTAAGGAAGAAATAAAGAAATTAAAGACTTCCTAGAATTCAATGAAAATGAAGGCACAACATACCCAAATTTATGGGACACATTGAAAGCAGTGCTCAGAGGAAAATTTATAGCACTAAGGGCCTGCAAGAAGAAATTCTTAACATCACATACAAACAACTTAATGGCCCAACTGAAAACCCTAGAAAAGAAAAGAAGCAGATACACCCTAGAGGAGCAGACGGCTGGAAATAATCAAACTCAGGTCTGAAATCAATCAATTAGAAACAAATAAAACTATTCAAAGAATCAATGAAACAAAAAGCTGGTTCTTTGAGAAAATCAACAAGATAGACAAACCCTTAGCCAAACTAACTAAAGAGCAGAGAGAATCTATCCAAATCAGCAAAATCAGAAATGAAAAGGGTGACATAACTACAGACACTGAGGAAATTCAAACAATCATTAGGTCATACTACAAAAACCTATATGCCACAAAATTTGAAAACCTAAATGAAATGGACAATTTTCTTGATAGATTCCATCTTCCAACATTAAGTCAAGATCAGGTAGAAAGACTGAATAGCCCTATATCCCCCAAGGACATTGAAGCAGTCATTCACAGTCTCCCCTCCAAAAAAAGCCCTGGGCCAGATGGTTTCAGCACGGAATTCTACCAGACCTTCAAAGAAGTGCTCACACCAATTCTCCTCAAACTATTCCACAAAATAGAAACAGAAGGTACATTACCAAACTCATTCTATGAAGCAACAGTCACCCTGATACCTAAACCACACAAAGACCCAACAAAAAAGAAAAGTACAGACCTATCTCTCTTATGAACATTGACGCAAAAATACTCAATAAAATACTTGCAAACCGAATCCAAGAACACATCAAAGATATCATCCACCATGACCAAATAGGCTTCATCCCAGGCATGCAAGGGTGGTTCAACATATGGAAATCCATCAATGTAATCCACCACATAAACAAACTGAAGGAGAAAAACCACATGATCATCTCCTTAGATGCTGAAAAAGCATTTGACAAAGTCCAACACCCATTCATGTTTAAAGTCTTGGAGAGATCAGGGATACAAAGTACATATCTAAACATAGTAAAGGCAATATACAGCAAGCCTATAGCCAACATCAAACTCAATGGAGAGAAACTTAAATCAATCCCACTGAAATCAGGGACAAGACAAGGCTGCCCACTCTCTCTATACCTCTTCAACATAGTACTTGAAGTCCTAGCCAGAGCAATAAGACAACTAAAGGAGATCAAGGGGATACAAATCGGAAAGGAAGAGGTCAAAGTGTCACTATTTGCAGATGATATGATAGTATACCTGAGCGACCCCCAAAGTTCAACCAGAGAACTCCTCCAGCTGATAAACACCTTCAGCAAAGTGGCAGGATACCTTCAGCAAAATCAACTAAAAAAAATCAGAAGCCCTCCTGTATACCAAAGACAAAAGGGCCGAGAAAGAAATTAGGGAAACAACACGCTTCACAATAGCCACTAATAACATAAAGTACCTTGGGGTGACACTAACCAAGCAAGTGAAAGACCTGTTTGAGAAAAACTTCAAGTCTCTGAAGAAAGAAATTGAAGAAGATCTCAGAAGATGGAAAGATCTCCCATGCTCATGGATTGGTAGGATTAACATTGTGAAAATGGCCATCCTGCCAAAAGCAATCTACAGATTCAATGCAATTTCCATCAAAATACCAACTCAATTCTTTACAGACCTTGAAAAAAAGATTCTCAGCTTCATATGGAGAAACAAAAAACCCAGAATCTCCAAAACGATCCTGTACAACAACAGATCATCTGGAGGTATCTCCATCCCTGATCTCAAGTTGTACTACAGAGCAATAGTAATAAAAACTGCATGGAACTGACATAGAAACAGACTGGTGGATCAATGGAATCCGATAGAAGACACTGAAATAAATCCACACACTTACGGACACCTGATTTTTGACACAGATGCCAAAACTGTACAATGGGAAAAAAAAATCTTCAACAAATGGTGCTGGTCTAACTGGATGTCTATGTGTAGAAAAATGCAAATAGATCCATACTTATCACCCTGCACAAAACTAAAGTCCAAGTGGATCAAAGACCTCAACATAAAACCAGACACACTAAACCGCTTAGAAGAAAAAGTGGGGAAGAGCCTTGAACTCATTGGCATAGGAGACAACTTCCTGAAGAGAATACCAACAGCACAGGCTCTAAGAGCAACAATCAATAAATGGGAACTCGTGACACTGAAAAGCTTCTGTAAAGCAAAGGACACCGTCATCAAAACAAAACGACTGCCTACTGACTGGGAAAGAATCTTCACTAACCCTTTATCTGACAGAGGACTAATATCCAGTATATACAAAGAACTAAAGAAGCTGAAAAGCAGCAAACCAAGTAATCCAATTAAAAAATGGGGATCAGAGCTAAACAGAGAATTCTCGAGAGAGGAATATCGAATGGCAGAGAAACACTTAAAGAAATGCTCAATCTCATTAACCATCAGGGAAATGTAAATCAAAACGACCCTGAGGTTTCACCTTACACCCATCAGAATGGCCAAGATGAAAAACTCACGTGACAACACATGCTGGAGAGGCTGTGGAGAAAGGGAACCCTCCTCCACTGCTGGTGGGAATGTAAACTGATACAACCACTCTGGAAATCTATCTGGCGCTTTCTAAGACAATTGGGAATAGTGCTTCCTCAAGACCCAGCTATACCACTGCTAGGTATATACCCAAACTTTGCTCAAGTACACAAAAGGGATACTTGCTCAACCATGTTTATAGCAGCTTTATTTGTAATAGCTAGAACCTGGAAACAACCCAGATGTCCATCAACGGAGGAATAGGTACAGAAATTGTGGTATTTTTACACAATGGAATACTACTCAGCAATCAAAAAGGAGGAAATCATGAAATTTGCAGGCAAATGGTGGGATCTAGAAAAGATCTGAGTGAATTTCTGAGTGAAATATCCCAGAAGGAGAAAGACAAATGTATATACTCGCTTATATAGACCTATAAGATATGATAAGCATAATGAAATTTATACACCTAAAAAAGATAATCAAGAGAGCGGACATGGGATAAGATGATCAATCCTCGTTTAGAAAGACAGATGGGATGTGCATTGAATGTATGACAGGAGTCTACTGAGCGCATCTGAAAGACTAACTAGCAGTGTTTTCAAAGCAGATATAAAGACTCATGACCAAACCTTCAGTAGAGTACAGGGAATCATATGAAAGAAGGGGAGTTAGTCTGATGGGGAAAGGATAGGAGCTCCACAAGGACCAAATATATCTGGGCACAGGGTCTTCTCTTAGACTGACATTCAACCAAGGACCATGTATGGATATAACCTAGAACCTCTGCTCAGATGTAGCCTGTGGTAGCTCAGTAACCAATTGGTTTCCCATAGTGAGGGGAACAAGGACTATTTCTAACAGGAACTCAATGGCTGGCTCTTTGACCTCCCCACCCCCCAAGGGAGGAGCAGTCCTATTAGGCTACAGAGGAGGGCTTCGCAGCCAGTCCTGAAGATACCTGATAAAACAGGATTGGATGAATGGGGAGGAGGTCCCCCCCTGTCAGTGGACTTGGAAAGGGGCAGGGTGGAGATGAGGGAGGGAGGGTGGGATTGGGAGGGAATGAGGGAGCGGGACACGGCTGGGATACAGAGTTAATAAAATGTAACTGATAAGAAAAAAATAAAATTAAAAAAAAACAATGAAGAATCCTACATGACTTGTGGGTCATTTTCCCCACAAATGGGGCTGGAATTTAACTGGGTACTGTGCTTAGTGACTGAGAAGAAATGTCTCTTTGAACAGATGCTATTTAACATTAACTATGTCAAGACCTAGGTACTTTTATAAGATATGTTAAAAATCATAGGCTTTTCATTATGGGAGCATCAAGGAGAGATCTGGGGTGACTTTGGGGTTCTAAATATACATGCTTTTAACTTTGACCAATATTGCAGAATATTTATTATAAATAAATTTAAGCAGAAACTGACAGTCATTTCATGTCTATCAAAAGCCCATTAAAACATGCGGAAGATAGTCTAGCAAATCTCTTAATTATGCATTCATCTAGTTTCTTGTATAAAGCCTTCAGAGAACAAAAATATCAAGATCATGTCATCTTGGTTTCCCATGACATGAAAATGTCTGTGTGTTCAGCTCTGATTTAATATGTCATCTGTCTGTACAGAACCTCTATGCAAGAAACATCATTTAAATAATGTGCATTTTCTAAAATTACCTCTGAAACTAAGTCCACTGGGTTCATTATTTCTTGAGTAATTTTATGTAGTTCAGATAAAATTTTCACATGTTTTCTTCTTGTCAGCAAATGACAATTTACAGCCTAGCATAGATAGATTGAATTTTGACATTCAGTATTTGTAATTTGCTGCTACCATGAGCTTGATAGTATCTGTTTCAGTGGCTTCAATGACACACAGTAAAAAAATTACCCTGAAGCTTAATGGCTTAAATAACTTTTTTTTTTTGAGCAGTATATGGGACCAGAATGTGGGCAGCATTTACCTAGGGGCTCTGCTCTCACGTGCCTCATCTGGGATCACACTTAGCTGTCTGCTTCACTGGGCTGGTCTGTCTGTAGCACTTCCCAATATCCATGTGTGCCCTTTCCACAACATCATGATGTTAGAGGTTCCGATTTCTTACATTGTTTTCTGGCTTCCAAGAGTCAGAAAGGGGAAGCTGCTACTCCTGTCTATCTATGGAGTTTACTCCCCTGGTCTGAGAAAGATATGGGGCTCGGCAGGGTAAAAAATCTGGGAAGTGAAGTCTCATCACTTGGAAGAAAGGAGTCTGTGACAGTCATCTCTGAAGGAGGGCGTGTGGCCATATCATCCATCACATTATCTGATCTTTTAATTGTATCTTCCTGGTTTTAGTTGATCTTATGGGTTTTTGTTTTTGTCTTTTTTGTTTGTGTGTGTGTATGTTGTGTGTTGTGTTTTGAGATAGGGTTTCTCTGTGTAGCCCTGACTGTCCTGGAACTCCCTCTGTAAACCAGGCTGGCCTCAAACTCAGAGATCCATCCACCTGCCTCTGCCTCCCTAAGTACTGGGATTAAAGGCGCACATCACCACCACCACCTGGCTGATCTTATGTTTTAATTTGTAATCCTGTTAGAAGTTGGATTTTATGAATGTTAAATAAATATTATCTCAATTTAAAAGATTTTAAAATCACAGGAGGTCCTGCTACAAGTCTTTTTAGCACGGTATTGGTACCTTACACCTGTATTCCCAGTGTTTGCAAAACAAAGACTATAAGATTGCAAATTCAGTGCCATCCTGGACTACATAGCCATTTCCAGGCCAGACTAGGATATATGTATATATATATTAAAGCCTCTAAATGTTTTTATACTGTACAAATTTATCCTGAATTAGAGCTCCTAAAGCATATCGCAATATGGAAAGATAATGACACATTCCCCATTTTTCTAAAGCCCAGGTAAACTTTGTGGAACACAGTTTACCAAAACTATCATGATTAATCATTTTTGTTGGTACATGCCTTTAGTCTCAGCACTTGGGAGGCTGAAGCAGGGCATTTCTGTGAGTTCAAGGCCATCCTGGTCTACATAATGAGTTCCAGGGTAGCCAGATCAATATAGAGAGACCCTGTCCTAAAAACAAAACAAAACAAAACAAAACAAAACAAAACAAAACAAAAAATTACCATAATTAAAATGTGGATACTCTTTTTAAAGTTTAATTTAATTTAATTTTTATTAAATTTTTATTTTTTATACTAATTACAGTTTATTCATTTTGTATCCTAGCTGTAGCCCTCTCCCTCATCTCCTCCCATGCCCCTCTCCTAGTCCATTGATAGGCGAGGTCCTCCTCCCCTTCAATCTGACCCTAGCTTATCAGGTCTCATCAGGACTGGCCTGGCAAGGCTGCTCCCCTCACAGGGGGAGGTGATCAAAGAGCCAGCCACTGAGATCATGTCAGAGTCAGTCCCTGTTCCCCTTACTAGGGTACCCACTTGGATACTGAGCTGCCATGGGCTACATCTGAGCAGGGGTTCTAGGTTATATCCATGAATGGTCCTTGGTTGGAATATCAGTCTCAGAAAAGACCCCTGGGCCCAGAGTTTTTGGTTCTGTTGCTCTCCTTGTGGAGCTCCTGTCCTCTCCAGGTCTTACTATCTCCCCCTTCTTTTCTAAGATTCCCTGCACTCTGCCCAAAGTTTGGTTATGAGTCTCAGCATCTGCTTTTATACACTGCTAGGTGGAGTCTTTCAGAGGCCCTCTCTGGTAGGCTCCTGTCCTGTTCCCTGTTTTCTTCTTCTTCTAATGTCCATCCCGTTTGTCTTTCTGAGTGAGGATTGATCATCTTACCCAGGGTCCTCCTTCTTGTTTATCTTCTTTTAGATTTTAGTATGTTTATCCTATATTATATGTCTAATATCCACTTATAAGTGAGTGTATACCATTTGTGTCTTTCTGTTTCTGGGATACCTCACTCAGGATGGTCTTTTCTAGTTCCCACCATTTGCCTGCAAATTTTATGATTTCCTTGTTTTTAATTGCTGAGTAGTATTATGTATACATTACATTGTGTAAATGTAATGTGAATATTCTTTAGTCCAGTAATTCTGGTTCCTAAGTAACATAGCATTGATGGCAGTGTCAAAATATTGGAAACAATACCAGTGAGAGACTAATTAAAATACATATATTGTGAGATTGTTTAAAGGATGAGGATAGTCTATAAAAATGATATGAGGTGAGCTGTAATACACAGAAATAGTCTGGGAACAAGGTTTAATGGTAAAGGGTCTGGCTAGTGTTCCCAAGGCTCTAGATGCATCGCGAGCATGAAGGTGGAGCCAGCATGGGAGACTAAAATGTGTCTTATTCTCTTGTAAGACTGCTGTACTCACCCTTCAAGTACTGACATGAGATGTTGCAGTGCCTGCATGGTGAGCTGAAGTGGAGTGAATGACACAGGCAGCGTGACATAGCCTTGGGCTACTGTTGACATTCTGAGAACACCTCAAAAAACATATCTGTCATCTTCATTTCAGAGTGGGCTGGCACAGGATTTGTTGGACTGCTCTGAATGGCATACAATTTAAAACTTTCCTATTACTTTTGAAATTATCTGTTTAATATTTTGGACAACCATTGACCATGGGTAATTCAAACTGTAAAACAAAACAAGAGCTAAGGGGAGAGTACTGTGTTTCATTTCTGGATAGTTCTCTGTTTGATGTAGAATATGAATGCTCCGTTCAGATGGGAGTGGGTGAGTGCGGAGGCAAAGAATTAGTGGGAAAGATTCAACATGCCAGTTGGATACCTAGACTGTTAGAGCTGTCATCTTTGCATCATTCATATATTTTCCTACTATTTTATCAGATATTTATTTTCTTCCTGTTTTAAACAATTCATTATATTCTAGAAGTATGTTCTTTGTCAGATAACTATCTTGCAGATAGTTATGGCTTACCTTCTGTTTTCAGGACAGTATCTTTTGAATGGTAGGAAATCTATGTTGAAGTGCTTGATTTACTTTGAGCACATGAATCTTTTATTTATTTTGTTGTACTTATCCTAATTATGTCTTTGCCTTTTCTATATGCATATGCACATGTGGTATGCATGTATGTCTCTAGGCTTTGTTGAAAGTTCTTTACATGTGTAGGGGGATGTTGGGGGAATATTTGTTCCTGGTGAGAATTAGTGCTTCAAGCTTTTAAAAGATGCATATCTTGTTAAAAATTAATTTATTTATTCACTTTACATCACTCCTGGGCATATACCTGAAAGATGCTCCACCATTCAACAAGGACAATTGCTCAACTATGTTCATAGCAGCTTTTGTTTGTAATAAGCAGAATCTGGAAACAACCTACATGTCTCTCAATGGAAGAATGGATACATCCTGATCTTAGCTCCTTCCCTCCTCTCTTCCCAGTCTTACCCTCTTCTCTCTTTCCCCATCCCCATCCCCTGTTCCTCAGATAAGGGTAACCCCCTGCCCACTCACCCCCAGGTCATCAAGTCACATCAGGACTGAGCTTGTCCTCTTCTCCTGTGGCCAGGTGAGGCAGCCCTGCCAGGGGGCAGTGATCAAAAGCAGGCAACAGCGTCCATATCAAAGACAGCTTCCACTCCCCATACTAGGGAACCCACATGAAGCCTAAGCTGCCCATCTGCCACATCTGTGTAGGAGGCCTAGGTCCAGTCTATGCATAGTCCTTGTTTGGTTCTTCAGTCTCCGAAAGCCCCTTTGGGCCCTGGTTGGTTGGCTATGTTTGTCTTCTTGTAGCGCTTCTGGCACCTCCAGGTCCTTCTATTTTTCTCATACATTTCCACAAGCCTCCCTATGTTTTGCCTGATGTTTGACTGTGAGTCTCAGCATGTTTTGATCTGCTGTTGGAGGGAGCTTCTCAGAGGACAGCTATGCTAGCCTCCTGTCTGTGAGCATAGCAAAATATTGTTAATAGTGTCAGTGGTTGACTCTCCCAGGGAATGTCCAGCCAATGCCTGTCCCAACATGAGACTCACCCCATGGGAGAGAGCCAGCCCCAGATAGAAGATGCATATCTTAGCCACCTTCAATCCCAGCTCTCAGGAGGCATAGGCTGGTGCATCTCTGTGAGTTTGAGGCCAGCCTGGTCTGCATAGTGAGTTCCAGGACGGCCAAAACTATGGAGTAAGACTCTGGCTCAAAACAAAACAAATTTTAAAAGGCACATGTCCTTAATATATCATATCTTGCTTAAAATAAGATGTCACTTTGTCATATAGATAGACTTATGTGAGTTGTTCTCATTTTTTATCCATTTTTTGTTATAGTACATTTTTTATTTCAGTGTGTTTTGTGCTCTGTAATACATTACATTATTCTTTGTTTAGTAAATAACCTTAAGTGAACAAAAACAAGAGGAAAGCTGGGAAAATGGCTTAGTGATTAATTACTTGCCCTCACAAGCATGAGGAACAGAGGTCTGACCCCCCCGGAACCCATGTAAATGTTTAATGTTAATGGCAAAGGCCTGCAATTTCAGCTTTGGAAGGCAAAGACCCAAAGGCCTCCTTAGAGAGCAAGCTTGCTACCAAGTCTAGCCTTAATGGTAAGCTCTGGGTTTAACTGAGAGGCCTTTCCTCATTGAATAAAATGGAAGACGGATGGAGAATGTTTTCTGACATCAGGCTCAGGCCTCCACATGCATGAGTAACAATGTGCGCGCACACACACACACACAGGTAAATATGTACACATACACATACATCACACACAAAAACATGAAAATGAAAAAAAAAGAAAAAAGAGAAAAATTAGGTATATCTATTTTCTTTTCCAGTATTCCTCATTTGTTTTTTGTAGATACAGATATTTATCTGGCATTATGCTGCTGCCTGGAGAGCTCCCTTTAGCACTTCTCACACTTGCTGGTCCACCTTTTTTTTTTTAAACTGATTATTTAATATTATGGATACATTAAAGTCTGTTATGGGTTCAACAACTTTGTCATTTCCAATTTTGTTGGTTGCTTTTATCTCTTCACAGAGGGTTCTTCTTTAGAATTGTTTTATTATTATTTTCAGTGTACATGTGTATGTATATGTGTGTGTGTGTGTGTGTGTGTGTGCATGTGCATGTGCATGTGTGTTTGGCTCATTATGGAGGCTAGAAAAGGATGGTGGGTCCCCTGAGCCAGAGTTATAGGTTGTGGGCATCTTAATGTGGATGCTAGGAACTGAATATTAGTCTTTTGCAAGACCAACAAGCACTGAGCCATCCCTGCTGAAGCTTGGTTTCTTGCTTTTGATGTGTCATAAGTTTTTACTTATATGTTGGGTCCTGTGCAGGAGAGACCGAGGTGATCCTCTTCTGCAGCTTCTTCTCTCTGGTCCTCTGTGCCACAGGTTGAGCCATGTGTCAGGATCTGAGCTTGGGTTTGCAGTCATTACTTTTAATATTCCTCTGGCTTCAGATTTTCTATGCACTCGATCGGCCTCTGTTCTCTTATATCTACAGCACTGCCTCTGGCATTACATGCTTTTCCCCCTCTGCATTCTCTACCACCCTCTCCTTTCAGTCTTTGCACATCTGTTCTGCAGAGGAATTCTACTTCATGTGTTGCCTCTCTCCTAGTGATAGATTATTGCTTCTCTTTGTTGTGAACTAGGGTGAGCTTCCCTTTTGTTCTGATCTAGACTGAATTGCAATCAGGCACTGAGGCTTGGCTTTGTCAGCATTCTTGCCTTCTCTCCCTTATGGAAGTCATATTCTACTATTTATTTGTGGTTTGTCCTGGACAGGAATACTCTTCCTTTCCCTAGTTGTAGGAGATGTCTCCTTGTGATTGGTGCAGCGTCCCTTGCTCATTACCTTTTCCTGTTCCTCAACCATGGCAACAATATTCTTTGTTTCTCGTGCTGAGTGTTTTTCCAAACCACATCCCCTCCCCAGAGGCCTAAGCATTTTGATTTCATCCTCCCTTTAAGCAGTGGACTTTGCCTAGACACTGAAGTGAAGCTTTTTTGTTTTGTTTTGTTTGTTTGTGTGTTTCTCTAGGTTTTAGGCTTCCCCAAGCCCCCACTGGAGAATAGGCAAGCTTTTAGGCCTCTTCCTAAACTCCTCCTGCACACTATTCTAATAATTCAGGGCTCCTCTGGCACCCTGTGTGTTAGTGTGGCACGTGTATATGAGTGCGTGCATGCACATGTGTGCACGCGCATGTGGAAGTCATCTGCTATCTTCAGGACTCTTACCACCTTTATTCCTTGAGACAGGTTTTCACAAAACCTGAAGCTCATGGATTCTGCTGAACTGGCTGGACAGTGAGCTTCACGTATCTACCAGTCTACCCAACTGCCAGCATGAGACTATAGGCACGTGCCACCATGAAAATTACTGGCTTTTTTGGGTGGGTTCTGGGGACCAGAACTTGGGTCTTGATTTGTGTGTCGTGGGTGACTGAAGGCAGCCCTGCCTATCATACTTCTAATCTTTCTTGAGATGCCTGTGGGATATGTGGTTCATCTTCCAGTCAAGTCTTTGTGTCTAGGTATCCTCAGCTATTCCAATCTGACATACTGGTTTATACTAGATTTTGAGGAATTCTTTAAATTTTCAGCTCATTTCTTATGAAATGGTTATATGTTGGCCACTTATTTTTCTGTGAGTTACCAAACAGTTTGCAGTCTTTCCTTGGAGGAGCTTAGCCCTCCAAGGAGAATAAAATGTACTTGGAATTTTACTAGACTTACTTGGTAAGTAATAAATTTACTTGGTTGTTCCATTCTGTACCAGTCTTTGTTAGAATTAGAGAAGTGATATGTGTGTTTGTGTGTGTGAGAGAGAGAGACAGAGAAAGAGAGAGACAGACAGACAGACAGGCAAAGACAGACAGAGATCCTCCCCTCCACCTCAGGAATGGCATGCTTTTGTGGATTTCTGCTTTTTGTGTAAAAGTGGAGCTGCTTAGAGCCCGAATTAGCCATTTTCATGCTGCTGTGATAAAACACCCTGATAAAAGCAACTTAAGGAAGAAAAGATTTATTTTAGCTCATGCTGGGGAAGGCTTGCATGGTAGCATGAGCAGTAAAGTGATCACATTTTCATCCACACACAAGAAGCAGAGAGAAAGAACAGATTCATGGCCATTTTATTATACAAAAATACATTCAGTCCAACTTCTTCAAAAGCCCCCATAATCATTACTGTTTAAGAGGCCCAAGTTCAGAGAGTATGCTGAGACACAAAGCAATTTCTTAACTGAGACAACCTATAAATTAAAAACAAATGAACAAATTAGATAGTTTCTAATGCAATGGCATAGAATATACATTAGGAATATATACAAAGGAATGAAGGCTACAATGAGGAAAATTGGACCAAAGCAAGACTGAAACCCTACAGGGCAAATGCTAAATCCTAAATGTCTAGGTCTTCAGTTTTTTAAAGGGCTTAGATTGCTCTGCCCCTTCAGTTTTGCTGCCTGCAACATATATTTTCTTCTGGGCTGGGGGGACCCTCAGTATGTTGCTTTCCATGGTGGATATCTCACAGTTCTGGCATCTCTAACATCATAGTGTCGCCACTGTATTCCAGGCTTCACCTTTACTGCTTTCCTGAGTGGCCTCTTAAGACGACCCTGCCACACATTGCCTAGCCTCAGTGGCTCTCAGAAACTGTAGGGGAAAGATTCCATGACCCCTTCAGTCTTATATCTTTCTTGTCTCTGAAGCCATTACCTCATAGATGAGACTACCATATTCAGATATCAGCTTAGGATGTTCTCTGGCATCCTCGGACCACAACTACAGCAGCTTCTATATGCTCAGGCTGATGAAAACCTTACTAGGCAATTGCTTGTTAGGAACAAGTTACCCCTTGGTGTCTCTTTATTAGTTGGAGTCTTAACTGGTGGGTCTGGCCCTTAGGGTACCTTTTCAGTTTTTCCAGTATGAGCAGGAGGCTCTTTCTAGTAATCTTAAACTTCCTTATCAAACTTATTTTCCCTTCCTTCCTTCCTTCCTTCCTTCCTTCCTTCCTTCCTTCCCTCCCTCCCTCCCTCCCTCCCTCCCTCCCTCTCCTTCCCCCCTCCCTCCCTTCATGTAGTTTTTTGAGGCAGAGTTTCTCTCTGTAGCCTCTGTGTAGTTTCTGTGTGGTGACTTGGTTTGTAGACAAGGCTGGCCTCAAACTCACAGAGATCGTCTGCCTTGGCCTCCCTGAGTGCTGGGATTACAAGTGTGAGCCACCATACCTAACCATCTTTTATTTCTTTCTGACTCAGCTGTTGCTGTTTTTTTCATTGTAGAACTGCATAAGAGTAATCAGTAATAACCATACTACAAACTCAAGATTAAGCTGTCTTGAAATTTCTTCTGCCAAAGAAATTAGCCTGCTGCATTTTAATTTCACTGATGCAAATCCTCAGGACATGAGCAGAATATGGCCAGATTCTTTGTCAGAATGTCACCTGGAAGGCTTCTAGCCCAGTTGTTAATAAAGTCCCATTCATGCCAGAAACCTCGTGAGCCGGGCTCCACTGTCTTTATTGCTGTCAGCAGTACTGTCTTCAAGGCTTCTATTAAAATGGACTGCTAAGCTCTGCTTACAACATTCCATAGCTCCCGAAAAACAGCATTAACAGCTTCTTCATAGCAACAACCCCAGTTTCCTGTATCCGTTTCTGTATTAGTTTCTTTGCTGCTGCTATGCTAAAACACACTGACAAAAGCAACGTAAGAGAAGAAAGGGTTTGTTTTAGCTTATGGTTCTAGAGGGATAGAATCTATTGTGGTAGGAAAGGCATAGCATGGAAGCAGAAGCAGGAAGTTGGCTAATCATATTTTTTATCCACACACAGGACGAAGAGAGAAAACAAAAAGTAGGACTGAAGTTTCCATAACCTTCCCAAACAATGTCACCACATGGGAGCTAAGTGTTCAAATATATGAGCCTGTTGGGGACATTTCTTATTTAAACCACAGAGTTTTTGACAAGGTGTATGCTGTTTCAAATGTCTGTTCTTGCTGATTTTCTGTAAGGTTTTTCATTTTTCTTTATTTGTCACTTATGAAAATTCAACCAGAGGGACCACCTCGTTAGTGAAACATCACTGATCCTGTGAGTAGAACAGAACATCCCTTGGCATTTATCTCTTGTACAGTGTTGTTGGTTTTTTTTTTTTTCTCAAGCCAATTGAAACCAATCTCCAGTAAGGGTTAGATGTTTTCATATTTTCAGACCCATCACTATGAGGAGTACCCTTTTAATTTTCAGTATGTGTGACTTCAGATAAGATCATGGAGTCAAGTTGAAAGAAAAGATAAAGTGATACAGAATGTACCTCATTTATTAATAGAAGAAAATTTTTAAGATTTTAAAATTAGCATGTGTTTTGTATGTGTGTGTGTGTTTGTGTGTCTGTATATATATGTGAGCACACATATAAGTATGTGATATGGAGGTCAGAGATCAGTGATGGGTGGTTTTCACATGTTATTTTTCTGGACTTACTCTCTTCACTGAGCCTGGAGCTCATCAGTCTGGCTAGCCTGGCTGGCCTGTTGGCTCTAGAGCACTGCCTGTCTTCATTGCTGGTTACTTGGCTTGCGAAAACTCACCAAAACACCCAGCCTTTCCATGGTGCTGGGAATCTGAACTCAGGTCCACGCTTGTGCAGCAAGCTCTTGTCCCACCCACCCATCTCCCTAATCCCGATTTAAGATTATTTTACATGTATTTTTTAGTTCATACATAAACCATACGATTATATTAATGGTGTTGGTTATTTAAATGTATCCTTTTTACTGATGTGTGAAACATAAAACTGTCCTTATTCGTGGGGCATCATGTGATTTTTCCCTTCTGTGTGTTTGCACATGTACATGTATGTATGTGAAGCTCAGAGTACACTCTCAGCTGTTGTTCCTAAGTTACTGTTTACCTTGGTTTTTGAGATAGAATCTCATTGGCCTGAAACTTGCCACATAACCTCGGCTGTCTAGCTGGGAAGCTTCAGGGATCCACTTGTCTTTACCTCCCTCGTAGGTGGTGATGTTAATGCATGTATATGTTCATTGTACAATGTTTTCTTTTTTTCTTTTATAAAGATAAATATGTTCCCTCAAACATTTACCATTTTTTTTTTATGGCAAAAACAATTCCTCCAGGACAGCCAGGGCTACACAGAAAACTGTACTTAAAAAGCTGTCTTAAAAAACAAACAGACAAACAAAAAAGAAAAACAAACAAAGCCCCCACAACAAACAAAAAAACATATTTTTTTACTTAGTTCTTTGAATTATATACTATACCATTTTACAGTAATAACCACTGTACAACAGACCAACAGAATTTCTTATTTCTAAGGTGATAGCTATTGGTCATCCCTTCCCATCTCTCCCTGCCCCTAGTTTCCCCAGCCTCCAGTAAGGACTATTTCATTGTTAACAGCTACAACGCCAACTTTGGTATCCCAGTGAGATTATGCAGTGCTCATCTTTCAGTTAATAGCGTATTTCAATTAATGCAATTATCTTCCATTCCCTCCATGTTGTCAAAAATGACAGGAGTTCGATCTGTTTTATGGCTGAATATACTCCATTGGTGTGTATACCACATTATCTTTACCCACTCATCAGTTGATGGGCACTTCAGTTGTTTCCATTTCTTGGCTATTATGAATAGTGCTACAATGAACATTGGAGTGCAGATGTCTCTTTGATGTACTGATTTCATTTCCTTTGGATATATACCCAGAAATGGAATTTCTGGATCATATAGTAGTTCTATTTTAATTCTTGAGGAATCTCCATACTGTTTTCCATAATGGAAGCAGTAATTTGCATTCCCAACCACAGTGTACAAGGGTTCCCTTTCTTCCACATCCTCATCAGCACTTGCTGTCTTTTGTCTTTTTGATAGTAGCCATTCTTTTTGAAGTGAGATGATATCTCATTGTGGTTTTGATTGGCATTTCCCTGTTTATTAGTGATGCTGAACACTTTTTTCATATACTTGGCCATTTGTGTGGAATAAAGAATAGCAATTGTGGAATAAATGGGGTGGGTGAAAAAGCAGAGAACACTGTGGGCATGAAAATAGGAGAGAAGGTAGTTGTCCAGATGGTTAGTGTTTTGAATAAAGCTGATTGAATGTCAGTCCTGGGAACCACAGATAGAATTAAGTAGCCCAGGCTCCTAAACTGACCTGATAGAATGATCATCTCTGGAGCTTGACTGTTTTTGTGATTTGGAGAAATGTTAATGAAGTGTTAGTGCTTAGGGCTGGGAATAGAGTTGGTATGGTTAGTTTCCTAGCATGCAAACTTCACTGTAAGTGGTAAAGCTAAAGCCATTAGGGCCACACTCTTAAGAAGTCCCTGCCTGTAAAGTCCTCACTGTTTGGTGGTAATTTTGAGGTAGAGTAGAAACAGCATTAGCAGTGGCCTAAATATGAACACTAGGCATGATGTTGGGCTCTTTGCCATTGCAAAATTATCTTATTCTGGAACTCCCATTTCTCCCTGTTGTTTGGCTTTACCTGGGGCAGGGTGTAGAGGGTGTAGAGGCTACTGCTCGCAGCAGCTTTGTGTGAGCGTACAACGTTCTGTTTGCTGCAGATCACCATAAGAGATCCACCCTAAAACAATCCAGTCAAAAGTTCTCAGCATCTTTATATATTTCTGTTATACCTTTAATTTTTTTATTTAATTTCTTTCCCACTGGCAGCAGTGACATGGGAATTGCATTATTCAACCAATTAAAACATCTAAGAATCTTTGTGTGCTTGCAGGGATCTAGTGAGTCCCTCATGGTTTCCATGGCCTAAGTGTCCCTTCTTCTGCTTTAGATCTGTCCATACTAATGGAAATGTAACTGGAACTGGTCTGATGATAAAACCAAGACCCTTGAGACGGGATCACATAGGAGGAAACCTTGCTTCCAAATGAAGACGCCACATTCAGAATTTCTGCTATTCAAAGGTATTGAGGTACAGTTTTACTTGACTTGCTGGTAATGATTGTAAAATATTGACTTCTGTTGTAGGTTTTATAACTTCAAATGTTCTTATATGTTAGAGTGTTTAGCTCTTAAAGAATAGTTCACTACTCCTACATCCTACCTCACTCCACTTCCCCCCAAAAAATCAGCAAAGGAAAAAAAATCTCCATTTTGGAATATACATATGTTTCTTGTAATTAACAAAGTATGCCAATGATAAGAAATAGATTGAAGATTAAGTCTCAGCAAACTAGTGCTAAAGTAGACATTACCTGACAGCCCTGTGCACACCTGCATTCCAGTACTTAGGGATGGAGATATGGGAAACATCATGAGTTTGAGGCCAGCCTAGACACACAGTGAGACCCTGTTTCCACAGAACAAAACTAAAAAGAGAGTCAATTTAATGGTTATTGGATTATGTCGTGATTTTTTTATATCAACAACTAGATCCAACATCCTAACAGCCTTTAGTCTCATTCTGTGGTTCAGTTAGAAACTTTTTTAGTTTTTCTTAAACCAACTGTTAAGGATTTTCAAGACACCAGAAGTGTCACTGTTATTGCTGCGGGACCTTTGGATCTGGTGGGCTAGTTTCACTTGGAAGAGAAAGACAGGCTATATAATGAGAGAGTCAAGTGACTCTTCTAAAACATGGGTGGATCCCCACTTTAAAGAATACATAAGACAACTAAAACCAAAAGGGAAATATAATACCAGAGTAAACAAGCACAACAGTAGTTATCTAGTTTTGTTTAAAAAACATACAAATTATAAACACTGGAGAATATTTATGTGTTTTATTTAAAAAAACAAATATTTGGTTTTTTGCTAAATCTTTCTATATAGATAGAAAGAATGTATTTTGGGAGAAGCAAAGTTGATTAATTTCTAGGTAATTTTTTACAGAAATTTAGAAAATAGCATTTTCTTAGAAAATAAAGGTTAAAAAACTGAGAACAATGTATCACCTATTAGTAAGATTAATTCTATGTTTTTGTTTTATTAGGAAAATAGGAAAGTAGTATTTTAAAAAGAATAAGAATTCATGCTGTGATAATCCTAAACTTGCCTTAGTTATAAAAGATTTTTCTCCTAGTAGAGGATGGTGCAATCGATCATTTTCTTTAATTTTTTTATTTTATGTGCATTAGTGTGAAAGTGTCCAGTCCCTTGGAAATGGAGTTACAGACAGCTGTGAACTGCCATGTGGGTGTTGGGAATTGAACGTGGGTCCTTTGGAAGAGCAGGCAGTGCTCTTAACCACTGAGCCATCTCTCCAGCCCCTCAATCATTTTCTTAAAGAAAAGTTAGCTCATATTAGGTAGAAGTATGTTGTTGCCTTAGTAACAAGTTTTAATATGTCACTGACTAGTAGGCAGATACATTGTATATTTCCAAGGTTATTGTGTATCTATCATTTTAAATAAATAAATATATGATTTGTCTTATAATTAGAACAATCTTAATTTATTTTAGATATGACATTTCTTTTTAACTTTACTTAATATCATTTGAATGCCCGAGCTTTGCACAAAACAAAACAAAAAAGAGTTTTTAGATTTGTTGAATGATGTAAATTACTCCAGAACTTTATTATAAATGATGTTGAAGACATAGGTTACTCAGAATATTTACTCCTGGGACCGTAAGACTAAATACAACATCTGAGACCAATTATGTATAACCATAAGAATCATAGTTTATATTCCCTTTCTAAGAAATACAGTTAAATTCTATCTTGAGAACTTACAATTAGACAAGATTTGGGTTTAGGAAATTATGATCATTTGACTTTGTTTGCTAATTGGTTGTGGATGCTATGATTCTACTTCTAAAAGTTCTGTGTAGTTTAAGATAGGTTGCTTAAATTCTTGATGACAATCAGGCTGAGAAAGAAATTAGGGAAACAAAACTCTTCACAATAGCCACAAATAACATAAAATATATTGGTATAACTCTAACCAAGCAAGGGAAAGACCATCATGACAAAAATTTCAAGTCTCTGTAGAATGAAATTGAAGAAGATATCAGAAGATAGAATGATCTCCTATGCTCATGGATCGGTAGGATTAACATAGTAAAAATGGCTATCTTACCAAAAGCAATCTACAGATTCAATGCAATTCCCATCAAATTACCAACACAATTCTTTACAGACCTTGAAAGAAAAATTCTCAACTTCATATGGAATAACAAGGAACCCAGAATTGCTAAAACAGTTCTCTACAGTAAAAGATCGTCTGGAGGTATGTCCATCCCTGATCTCAAGCTGTACTATAGAGCAACAGTAATAAAAACTGCATGGTACTGGCATAGAAACAGACTGGTGGATCAATGGAATCAGATAGAAGACCCAAAAATAAACCCACATACTTATGAACACCTGGTTTTTTACAAAGATGCCAAAACCATACAATGGAAAAAAGATAGCATCTTCAACAAATGGTGCTGGTCTAACTGGATGTCTGCATGTAGAAAAATGCCAATAGATCCATACCTATCACCCTGCACAAAACTAAAGTCCAAGTGGATCAAAGACCTCAATATAAAACCAGACACACTAAACCTGTTAGAAGAAAAAGTGGGGAAGAGCCTTAAACTCATTGGCACAGGAGACAACTTCCTGAACAAAACACCAACAGCACAGGCTCTAAGAGCAACAATCAATAAATGGGACCTCGTGAAACTGAAAAGCTTCTGTAAAGCAAAGGACACTGTTGTCAAAACAAAATGACTACCTACAGAATGGGAAAGGATCTTCACCAATCCTGTATCTGACAGAGGGCTAATATCCAATATATATAAAGAACTAAAGAAGTTAAACAGCAACAAATCAAATAATCCAATTAAAAATGGAGTACAGAGCTAAACAGAGAATTTTCAATAGAGGAATATCGAATGGCAGAGAAACACTTAAAAAAAATGTTCAACGTTCTTAGTCATCAGGGAAATGCAAATCAAAAAGACCCTGAGATTTCACCTTACACCCATCAGAATGGCTAAGATGAATAACTCAATGACAACACATGCTGGAGAGATTGTGGAGAAAGGGGAACCCTCCTCCACTACTGGTGGGAATGTAAACTTGTACAACCACTTTGGAAATCATTGTGGCGCTATCTCAGACAATTAGGAATATTGCTTCCTCAAGATCCAGCTATACCACTCCTAGGCATATATCCAAAAGATGCTCAAGTATAGGACAAGGACATCTACTCAACCATGTTTGTAGCAGCTTTATTTATAATAGCCAGAAGCTAGAAATAGCCCAGATGCCTCTAAGTTGAGGAATGGATACAGACATTGTGGTACATCTACACAATGGAATATTACTCAGAGATAAAAAACAAGGAAATCATGAAATTTGTAGGTAAATGGTGGGAACTGGAAAAGATCATCCTGAGTGAGGTATCCCAGAAGCAGAAAGACACACAGGTTATATACTCACTTGTAAGTGGATATTAGACATATAATATAGGATAAAAATACTAAAATTTGTACACCTAAGGAAACTAATCAGGAAGGAGGACTCTGGCTAAGATGCTCAATCCCCATTCAGAAAGGCAAAGAGGATGGACATCGGAGAAGGGAGAAAACAGGGAACAGGACAGGAGCCTACCACAAAGGGCCTCTGAAAGGCTCTGCCCTGCAGGGTATCGAGTCAGATGCTGAGACTCATAGCCAAACTTTGGGCAGAGTGTAGGGAATCTTATGAAAGATGTGGGAGGTTGTAAGACCTGGAGAGGATAGGAGCTCCACAAGGACAGCAACAGATCCAAAAAGTCTGGGCACAAGGGTCTTTTCTGAAACTGATACTCCAGCCAAGGACCACTCATGGAGATGGCCTGGAACCCCTGCACGGAGGTACCCTATGGCAGTTCATTGTCCAAGTGGCTTTCATAGTAATGGAGACAGGGACTGTCTCTGACATGAACTCAGTGGCTGGCTCTTTGATCACCTCCCCCTGAGGGGGGGAGCAGCCTTACCAGGCCACAGAAGAAGACAATGCAGCCACTCCTGATGAGACCTGATAGTCTAGGATCAGAGGGAAGGGGAGGAGTCCCTTTCCAGTGGACTGGGAGAGGGACACGGGTAGGGAAGAAGGAGAGTGGGATTGGGAGGGGAGGACGGAGGGAGGCACAGGGGGGATACAAAGTGAATAAACTATAATTAATAAAAATAAAAATAATTAAATAACAAACAAACAAACCCAAAAAAATGTACTGGAGTATGTGTTCTTTATTACAGTGTACATAGATACCAGGTTAACTTTTAAAGTTACTTTGTCTGGACTGAGGAAACTGTTGGAAACAACTTTACGTAAAGTGTTTGAGGGAAGGTCTAGGCCGGTGCTGCGTTGTTGCTGCGATCTGCAGGGAAGGACACAGGCATCCGAGGTTCTTTCGTGACACTCTGGGAAACTGAATCCATCTTGATTAGCTTATTTTTAATAATTACCATTTAGACTTGTGATAAAAATGAAATGTGTGCATAAAACAATATAAATGTGTTTTGGAGTGATATTAATGAATATTATTACTAAAACTAGAATGCCCTGCTACTAAAGTATCTAGAAGTTTTTTTTTTTTTTCCATAGGAAAAAAAAACTCTCAGTACACACTACGAATGAGAAGCTTGTAAAACCAGTTTTGAAGTTAATGATAAATATTATGCTTGGAGAGAAAGACATTTGGCAAAAATGTCTTATCAAAGGCATACCATCTGGAAAAGCAATTACTGTCATATGCATGCTAGTGGGTATTCTGTTTTTCGGTAGAAAGAGGGCTCTGGTATTCAGAGAACACACCAACACTTCATTTAGGTGTTGCTGGCTAGCAGTGAAGATACAAACAAGAAAGCTCCTGTTTGTATCTTGTTTTGATTAGATGATTTATTTTAAAACCACTTAGAGCCCAGAGTAGCTGCATTTGTTCCTTCAGCTCAAAGCACAACCAACTACAGAAAGACTACTACAGGAAAGGGTGTCTTGGATTGTTGAGTTTAAGAGATTGCACCATATCAGTTCATATCCTGCTATTTTCCAGGGACAGAATTAGTAATCAATAATGTATTTTCAGTCGTGATTCAGCATTGAAAAGAGTAAAAATTTTGGCTGTAAGCAGTGTCCCACCTCTTTTCAGAAATTGTAAAGAAATAAATGGTCAGCAACTGTAGAATTATGCTTTACCACAGTATTGTCTGCTGTTTACACAGGGGAAAGTGTTTATGTGTTTGTGAATTTATATTTTGGTAAAATCAGATAAATATTTACTTACAAGTGATAATTTTATTTCTGTTATTTAATATTTCAAATACTCTCAACTTAGAGCTTCATTAATGTCACAAGTTTTGATATTAAAGATGAGGTAGACAGACTTTGTAAAAGTTTTATTTATACCACAGAACACTCAGTTTCTAAGAGTTTAATTATTGCCTTATCTTTGATTATTTTACTAAGTTATGAAAACAAGGGAATTAAAAATTTCCTAGAGCCAGTGTCAGTAGGAAAATCAACTTACCTGAGCCTTTGAGAGAGAGAGCTAAGGCATTCTGGGAGGAGAGTTCGTAGCTGAAGAGGTGGTGGCAACAAGAGGCTACTTGAGCTTCTCACTAGTTAGTCTGCTCAGATCAGTGAGTATCTGCCCTGTGTCCCCAGAGCTTGCTGTGCAGCCAGCCAGCTGAAACTCAGAAACTCAAGCTCTAAGTCCTGTGTGAAACTCTAACTCACTGTCAGAGGATGATAGAGGAAGATATTCAATATCTTATTTTGGCCTCCATGTACATGGGCACGCATACAAACACATTTGTGTGCATGTACCACACACATACAAGAGAGAGCCTGCCTCACAAAATATGGTGGAGAATTATTGAGGAAGACACCCAACTTTCTTTACCTTCTGGACTCTGTGCACACACACATAGGCATATATCCACACAAACACAAATAAACACTTAAAAAAATAAGTCAGAGAGAACTCAAATAACTTAATAATTGTACTATAAGACCTTAGAAAAAGAACAAGGCAAAATCCAAATTAGTAGACAGAAACAAATAATAAAAACCAGGTGAAATTAATGAAATGGAGACTAAAAGAACAAGAATCAACAAATCAAAGAATTTGAAAAAAAATGACACGAATAACAAACCTATAGTTAAATTAACCAGAGAGAAGGCACAGACTGATAAAATTAGAAATAAAAAGGGGGCTGTTAGGACATATTTGACTGAAACCCAGAGTCCAATTAGAGACTTTGTTGAAAACCTGTATTCAAAAAAAAAAGAAGCAAACAAATAGAAAACCTGGAAAATCTCAACATGTATGACTTGCTAAAATTAAATCAAGGAACATATCCACACAACTTGTTAACAAATCTATAACAAGCAGCAAAATGAAGTAGTAATAAAGGAATCTCTCAACAAAGAAAGGTGCGGGACCACGTGTTCCCTGCAGAGTTCTACCAAACCTTTAAAGAAAAGCTAAGCCAGTTGTCCTCAAATGGTTCCATAAAATACTGAGGGAAGAAACAGGACCAAACTTATTACATGATGCCAGAATTATCCTGATACCAAACAGGACAGGGAAACTAACAACAGAAAGAGAGAACTGTAGAACAATTTTACTGAGTGTAGGCACAAAAACTCTCAATAAAATACTTACAAATTGCTTCACATCAAGATCATATACCATAACCAAGTTGACTTTACTTAAGGGATGCAGTAATGAATATGCTTCAGCATATACAACTCAGCAAGTATAACAACAACAACAAAAATAAAAACAAACAAAACAAATAGATTTAAGGACAGTAGTCACAAGGAGTCCTCAGTAGATGAAGAACAGGTATTTAAGAAAATTTAACATTCCTGTTAAAAATCCTGAAGAAACTAGGAAAAGAAGAACTGTATCTCAGCTTAATGAAGGATATTTATGACAGCCCTTATACCAATGTTATACTAAATGTAGAGAAAACCAGAAGCCTTTCCTGTAATGCCGGGAATGAGACAAGGGTGCTTCTCTACATCCTTATCTAATATAATGTATTGACAGTCTTAGCTAGAGCAATAAGTCAACCCAAAGAAGTAAAAGATACAAGTAAAAAAGTACAAGTACAAATGGCCAAATCAATATATAAATAAAAAGAAAGAAGTCAAACTTTCCCCTTTTGTAAACAGTATAATCCTATACATAAAAGACTGCAAAAACATTACTATAGAATTCTTAGATCTGGCCAGGTGTGGTGGACTTGCCTTTGAGAGGCAGAGGCAAACAGGTCTCTGAATTTGAGGCCAGCCTGATCTACAGAGAGAGTTCCAGGACAGCCAGTGCTATACACACACACAGAGGGAGAGAGAGAGACATACACACACACAGAGAGAGAGAGCTCTTAGATTTGATAAACACTTTTAGTTAATTATCAGGATACAAAAACAATATTGACAAAAGAAAATCAGTAGCCTGTATACCAATAAATAAAAGTCATGCCAAGGAAGAAGACAGAAGAACAGTCCTATTCACAGAAGACTGGGTTGTGAGGTGGGGCAGAAGGGAAAGGGAGAAATTAAAGAAGATACTAGATGATCCAGAGACTTCCCAAATTCTTGGATTAGCAGAATTAATATTGTGAAAATGGCTGTATTGTTCAAAATGATATGAGTCAGCACAATAAAAATTCCAATGATACTCATCCCAGTAGAAAAAAAAGCTATCCTAAGATTCATATGGCAGTGCAGACGAGCATCAATAGCTAAATCAATCCTCTGCTAAAGGAGCAGTTTTGGAAGGTATTACAATATCTAATCTCAAATTATACCACAGAACCATCATAGCAAAAACAGCATGGTAATGGCATGAAACCAGACATATAGACCAGTGTAATAACATAAGACCTCCAGGAATAAATTCTCACAGCTACAACCAAAGGTTCTTAGACCATACACTGGAGAAAGCTAGCCTCTTAAACAGAATCTGATATATCCATATGTAAAATAATGAAACCATATCCCTATCTTTGGCCCTGTATAATAATCAGCTCAACATGGATATAAGGCTTTAATTAAAATCTTGAAGCTGAAATTGGTAGGGGAAAATATTTGAAGACTCAGGCATAGGCAAAGACTTTCCAAATAGAACTCTCAAGGAGTTCACAATATAATAGCAAGAATGGACAAATGAGACTTGATTAGAATAAAACAGAAACACCTACTCCGCAGCAGAGCCTTGTGAGGACTCGGCCTATAGAACAGGAAAGAAAAATTCCAGCTTTACATCTGATGGAGATTAGGATCTGGAAAGCCTAAAGAACTCAAAATAGTAAAGGAAATAATCTAATTAACAAATGTGTGAATGAAATGAACAGAAATTTCTCAAAAGAAGTACAAATGGCCAAATCAATATATAAGAAAATGTTCACCACATTGAACCACCAAGAGAATGCAAATCAACATTATATTGAAGATTCATTCTTAACCCAGTCAGGATGACTGTCAATCAAGAAAACAAATAAATACTGATGAAAATGTGGGGAGCAGAGCTTATGGAAGGAGGCGGGTTGGTAGGGATATAAATTTTTGGTGCAGCCTCCATGGAAATCAGTAGGGAAGTTGCTCAAAAGAGTCAAATTGTGGGTTGAAGTTTTGGGGCTTGGGTTGGTGTTTCCCTGCCTCTGCTAGGAGACTAGTCTAGTTAGAGGGTGTCTTTTTCAGTCTCTATGGCCTCTGTTACTTGGAGTCTGTGCTTGAGAACTCCTCATATCTTCCCAGGAGCCTACCCTGACTTAGGTCTCCAGCTTGTCACAGAGGTAACACCACCCTCAGTTTCTCTTTTCCCTACAGACCTTCTGTCCTCTCACCCTCACTCTCTCCCCAGGTCTAACCTTCACCCTCTTAAGACTCTACCCCCTCGCTTACTTTGTTCTCTCTCTTCAGCCACTATCTCTGTCTAATGTATCGCCCCTTCTAAGTGAGATTTAGGCATCCTTCCTTGGATCCTCTATGTTACTTATCTTCTTTGGGTCTGTGCCTCATAGTATATTTATCCTGTACTATATGGCTAAAATCCACTGAAAAGTGAGTGCATACCATGTTTGTCTTTCTGGTTACCTCACTCGGGATGGTCTTTTGTAGTTTCATCCATTTGCCTGTAAATTTCGTGATTTCTTTGTTTTTAATAGCCGAGTAGTATTCCACTGTGTAAATGTGCCACAGTTTCTTTATCCATTCTTCAGTTGAGGGACATCTAGGTTGTTTCCAGATTCTAGCTATTGTGAATAAAGCTGCTATGAACAGTGTTGAGCAAGTGTCCTTGTTGAATGGTGGAACATCTTTGGGGTATATTCCCAAGAGATGTATAGCTGGGTCTTGAGGTAAAGCTATTCCCAATTTTCTGAGAAGGCTCCAGAATGATTTCCAAAGTGGTTGTCCAAGTTTATACTCCCACCAGCAATGGAGGAGGGTTCCCCTTTCCACACCCTCTCCTGCATGTGCTGTTGCTTGAGATTTTGATCATTGCCATTCTGGCCAGTGTGAGATGGAATCTCAGAGTCGTTTGGATTTGCATTTCCCTGGTGACTAAGAGAGTTGAGCATTTCTTTTTTTTTTTTT